>NC_052154.1:97722444-97862844 GCF_902713615.1 Scyliorhinus canicula
TGAGACACTGAGACACTGAGACACTGAGAGAGATAGAGACAGCACACTGAGACACTGAGACACAGAGACACAGAGAGAGATAGAGACAGCACACTGAGACACTGAGACACTGAGAGAGATAGAGACAGCACACTGAGACACTGAGACACTGAGAGAGATAGAGACAGCACACTGAGACACTGAGACACAGAGACACAGAGAGAGATAGAGACAGCACACTGAGACACTGAGACACAGAGATAGAGACAGCACACTGAGACACTGAGAGAGATAGAGACAGCACACTGAGACACTGAGACACAGAGAGAGATAGAGACAGCACACTGAGACACTGAGACACTGAGACACAGAGAGAGATAGAGACAGCACACTGAGACACTGAGACACTGAGACACAGAGAGAGATAGAGACTGCACACTGAGACACTGAGACACTGAGACACTGAGACAGAGAGGATAGAGACAGCACACTGAGACACTGAGACACAGAGAGAGATAGAGACAGCACACTGAGACACTGAGACACTGAGACACTGAGACACAGAGAGAGATAGAGACAGCACACTGAGACACTGAGACACAGAGAGAGATAGAGACAGCACACTGAGACACTGAGACACTGAGACACTGAGACACAGAGAGAGATAGAGACAGCACACTGAGACACTGAGACACAGAGAGAGATAGAGACAGCACACTGAGACACTGAGACACAGAGAGAGATAGAGACAGCACACTGAGACACTGAGACACTGAGACACAGAGAGAGATAGAGACAGCACACTGAGACACTGAGACTGAGAGAGATAGAGACAGCCCACTGATACACTGAGACACAGAGAGAGATAGAGACAGCCACTGAGACACTGAGACACAGAGAGAGATAGAGACAGCACACTGAGACACTGAGACACAGAGAGAGATAGAGACAGCACATGAGACACTGAGACACAGAGAGAGATAGAGACAGCACACTGAGACACTGAGACACAGAGAGAGATAGAGACAGCACACTGAGACACTGAGACACAGAGACACAGAGAGAGATAGAGACAGCACACTGAGACACAGAGAGAGATAGAGACAGCACACTGAGACACTGAGACACAGAGAGAGATAGAGACAGCACACTGAGACACTGAGACACAGAGAGAGATAGAGACAGCACTGAGACACTGAGACACTGAGACACAGAGAGAGATAGAGACAGCACACTGAGACACTGAGACACTGAGAGAGATAGAGACAGCACACTGAGACACTGAGACAGAGAGAGAGAGAGATAGAGACAGCACACTGAGACACTGAGACACAGAGAGAGATAGAGACAGCACACTGAGACACTGAGACACTGAGACAGAGAGAGATAGAGACAGCACACTGAGACACTGAGACACAGAGACACAGAGAGAGATAGAGACAGCACACTGAGACACTGAGACACAGAGAGAGATAGAGACAGCACACTGAGACACTGAGACACAGAGAGATAGAGACAGCACACTGAGACACTGAGACACAGAGAGAGATAGAGACAGCACACTGAGACACTGAGACACTGAGACACAGAGAGAGATAGAGACAGCACACTGAGACACTGAGACACAGAGAGAGATAGAGACAGCACACTGAGACACTGAGACAGAGAGAGATAGAGACAGCACACTGAGACACTGAGACACAGAGAGAGATAGAGACAGCACACTGAGACACTGAGACACTGAGACACAGAGAGAGATAGAGACAGCACACTGAGACACTGAGACACAGAGAGAGATAGAGACAGCACACTGAGACACTGAGACACTGAGACACAGAGAGATAGAGACAGCACACTGAGACACTGAGACACAGAGAGAGATAGAGACAGCACACTGAGACACTGAGACACAGAGAGAGATAGAGACAGCACACTGAGACACTGAGACACTGAGACACAGAGAGAGATAGAGACAGCACACTGAGACACTGAGACACAGAGAGAGATAGAGACAGCACACTGAGACACTGAGACACTGAGACACTGAGACACAGAGAGAGATAGAGACAGCACACTGAGACACTGAGACACAGAGAGAGATAGAGACAGCACACTGAGACACTGAGACACTGAGAGAGATAGAGACAGCACACTGAGACACTGAGACACAGAGAGATAGAGACAGCACACTGAGACACTGAGACACAGAGAGAGATAGAGACAGCACACTGAGACACTGAGACACTGAGACACAGAGAGAGATAGAGACAGCACACTGAGACACTGAGACACAGAGAGAGAGATAGAGACAGCACACTGAGACACTGAGACACAGAGAGAGATAGAGACAGCACACTGAGACACTGAGACACAGAGAGAGATAGAGACAGCACACTGAGACACTGAGACACTGAGACACAGAGAGAGATAGAGACAGCACACTGAGACACTGAGACACAGAGAGAGATAGAGACAGCACACTGAGACACTGAGACACAGAGACACAGAGAGAGATAGAGACAGCACACTGAGACACTGAGACACAGAGAGAGATAGAGACAGCACACTGAGACACTGAGACACAGAGAGAGATAGAGACAGCACACTGAGACACTGAGACACAGAGAGAGATAGAGACAGCACACTGAGACACTGAGACACAGAGAGAGATAGAGACAGCACACTGAGACACTGAGACACAGAGAGAGATAGAGACAGCACACTGAGACACTGAGACACAGAGAGAGATAGAGACAGCACACTGAGACACTGAGACACTGAGACACAGAGAGAGATAGAGACAGCACACTGAGACACTGAGACACAGAGAGAGATAGAGACAGCACACTGAGACACTGAGACACAGAGAGAGATAGAGACAGCACACTGAGACACTGAGACACAGAGAGAGATAGAGACAGCACACTGAGACACTGAGACACTGAGACACAGAGAGAGATAGAGACAGCACACTGAGACACTGAGACACTGAGACACAGAGAGAGATAGAGACAGCACACTGAGACACTGAGACACTGAGAGAGATAGAGACAGCACACTGAGACACTGAGACACAGAGAGAGATAGAGACAGCACACTGAGACACTGAGACACTGAGACACAGAGAGAGAGAGACAGCACACTGAGACACTGAGACACAGAGAGAGATAGAGACAGCACACTGAGACACTGAGACACAGAGAGAGATAGAGACAGCACACTGAGACACTGAGACACAGAGACACAGAGAGAGATAGAGACAGCACACTGAGACACTGAGACACTGAGACACTGAGACACTGAGACACAGAGAGAGATAGAGACAGCACACTGAGACACTGAGACACTGAGACACAGAGACACAGAGAGAGATAGAGACAGCACACTGAGACACTGAGACACTGAGACACAGAGAGAGATAGAGACAGCACACTGAGACACTGAGACACTGAGACACAGAGAGAGATAGAGACAGCACACTGAGACACTGAGACACTGAGACACTGAGACACAGAGAGAGATAGAGACAGCACACTGAGACACTGAGACACAGAGAGAGATAGAGACAGCACACTGAGACACTGAGACACAGAGACACAGAGAGAGATAGAGACAGCACACTGAGACACTGAGACACTGAGACACTGAGACACAGAGAGAGATAGAGACAGCACACTGAGACACTGAGACACTGAGACACAGAGACACAGAGAGAGATAGAGACAGCACTGAGACACTGAGACACTGAGACACAGAGACACTGAGACACTGAGACACTGAGAGAGATAGAGACAGCACACTGAGACACTGAGACACTGAGACACTGAGACACAGAGAGAGATAGAGACAGCACACTGAGACACTGAGACACTGAGACACAGAGAGAGATAGAGACAGCACACTGAGACACTGAGACAGAGAGAGAGAGATAGAGACAGCACACTGAGACACTGAGACACTGAGACACAGAGAGAGATAGAGACAGCACACTGAGACACTGAGACACAGAGAGAGATAGAGACAGCACACTGAGACACTGAGACACTGAGACACAGAGAGAGATAGAGACAGCACAATGAGACACTGAGACACAGAGAGAGAGATAGAGACAGCACACTGAGACACTGAGACACAGAGACACAGAGAGAGATAGAGACAGCACACTGAGACACTGAGACACTGAGACACAGAGAGAGATAGAGACAGCACACATGAGACACTGAGACACAGAGACACAGAGAGAGACAGCACACTGAGACACAGAGACACAGAGAGAGATAGAGACAGCACACTGAGACACTGAGACACTGAGAGAGATAGAGACAGCAACAGGAGACACTGGACACTGAGACACAGAGAGAGATAGAGACAGCCCACTGAGGACACAGAGACACAGAGAGAGATAGAGACAGCACACGAGACACTGAGACACAGAGAGAGATAGAGACAGCCACACTGAGACACTGAGACACAGAGAGAGATAGAGACAGCACACTGAGACACTGAGACACAGAGAGAGATAGAGACAGCACACTGAGACACTGAGACACTGAGACACAGAGAGAGATAGAGACAGCACACTGAGACACTGAGACACAGAGAGAGATAGAGACAGCACACTGAGACATAATGTCTCAGCTTTTGAACTCCATCCCTCTGTCAATGAAGGACAATATTCGATTTCCATTCATCATTAACTGCTGCACCGAAAACCAACTTTTTGCGATTGAAGCGATTCCAGTGGTCCCCAACACCCATCCACGGTACCTTCAGACCCGCCCCGGATCTGTGTTCTGAATCCAAAAGTGCGTATTGAATTTGACCGCCTGGTTCCGTTAGGAAGCATCCGCTCAGTGCAATTTCCATGCTACGTTGCACCGGTTGTGCCAGTCATGAAGCCTGATGGTTCCGTCCTCCTCTGCAGAGATTATAAGATGACCATCAATCAAGTGTCCCATTTAGACCTTTACCTGGTGCCTAATATCGAGGACCTGTACGCTCGGCTCTGCGTAGGGCGTAGCTTCACCAAGCTCGGCATGAGCCACACTTCTCTATAATTAGTTTTGGACCCTGCTTCGAGTGAATACATGACCATCGACACACATAACGGCTTGTACGAGTGCTCCAGGTTGCCTTTCAGAGTCTCCTCAGCATGTGCCATATTTCAGCGAGTGATGGAGAATATTCTCCGAGGGTTGCCGCATGTAGCACCTCAGTCACCGGTTTGACCGATTGGGAACACATGAAAAACCTGGAGGAATTTCTATATCATTTTGAGGCAGTTGGGGTCCACCTCAGGTGTGAAATGGATTTATTCAATGTGAAAGAGTTTGTCTATTTAGGCTACATGGTGGACAGGAATGGTTTGTATCCAGTGAACAACAGTGTTCGAGCATTCCAACAGGCTCCTATGCCAAAGGATCCTATGGGTCTCTGCTCCTTCTTGGGACTCAAACTATTATGGAATATTCATCCCAAATTTGGTGACGGTGGTGGCCCCCACTGCACCAAAGCTCAAAGTTGGTTTTGGGACCGTAACGGATGGTCTTTGACGAAGTGAAACTGCAGCTATCATCGTTGCATCTGCTCACTCATTTTGACCCGTCCAAGTCCTTGTTGTTAACCCGCGATGCCTCACCCTATGGCCCCGGCGTGTTCTGGCACACAGAATGGATGATGGTATGGAGCCGCCCATTTAGTTTGCTTGACACTCTTGCGGCGGCAGAGCAGAATTATGCACAGATCTTAAAAGAATATTTGGTGTTGGTTTACAGGCTAACAGGGATTTTAGCAGTACGTATACGGACATGCGCTCATGGTATATACAGACCATTAATCCCTGTTGGGTGTTTAAGGAGGATAACAAGAAGGTCCAACGCCGGCATCTCCACATCAAGGAGGATAGGACAGTCAGCCCCATGGCATCTGCCCGCATTCAGCGTTGGGCTCTGCTGCTGGTGGCAGGTGAATATGTGATGGAACATCACCAGAACAAAGATTCTACACGCGGACTTTCTCAGCCGCCTCCCGTTGCCCACCAGCCGCCTCCCATTGCCCACCAGTACGCCATGCCTGCTGCACAAGATAATTGCTGCCCAACACATTACAGACATTTGCAATTGGGGTAAGGGTAAATACGATGCTGTCAGACAAGAATTGAAGTGCATAAGTTGGGGACATAGGCTGTCAGGGAAGGACACAAGTGAAATGTGGAACTTGTTCAAGGAACAGGTACTACGTGTCTTTGATATGTATGTCCCTGTCAGGCAGGGAAGAGATGGTCGAGTGAGGGAACCATGGTTGACAAGAGAGGTTGAATGTCTTGTTAAGAGGAAGAAGGAGACTTATGTAAGGCTGAGGAAACAAGGTTCAGACTGGGCGCTGGAGGGATACAAGATAGCCAGGAGGGAACTGAAGAAAGGGATTAGGAGAGTTAAGAGAGGGCATGAAAAATCTTTGGCAGGTAAAATCAAGGAAAACCCCAAGGCCTTTTACACATATTTGAGAAATATGAGAATGACTAGAGCGAGGGTAGGTCCGATCAAGGACAGTATTGAGTCTGAAGAGATAGGAGAGGTCTTGAACGAGTACTTTTCTTCAGTATTTACGAACGAGAGGGGCCATATTTTTGGAGAGGACAGTGTGAAACAGACTGGTAAACTCGAGGAGATACTTGTTAGGAAGGAAGATGTGTTGGGCATTTTGAAAAACTTGAGGATCGACAAGTCCCCCGGGCCTGACGGGATATATCCAAGGATTCTATGGGAAGCAAGAAATTAAATTGCAGAGCCGTTGGCAATGATCTTTTCATCCTCACTGTCAACAGGGGTGGTACCAGGGGATTGGAGAGTGGCGAATGTCGTGCCCCTGTTCAAAAAAGGGAATAGGGATAACCCTGGGAATTACAGGCCAGTTCGTCTTACTTCGGTGGTAGGCAAAGTAATGGAAAGGGTACTGAGGGATAGGATTTCTGAGCATCTGGAAAGACACTGCTTGATTAGGGATAGTCAGCACGGATTTGTGAGGGGGAGGTCTTGCCTCACAAGTCTTGTTAAGAGGAAGAAGGGGACTTATGTAAGGCTGAGGAAACAAGGTTCAGACAGGGGGCTGGAGAGATACAAGATAGCCAGGAGGGAACCTGACCAAGCATGTGGATGTAGTGTACATGGATTTTAGTAAGGCATTTAATAAGGTTACCCATGGTAGGCTTATGCAGAAAGTAAGGAGGCATGGGATAGTGGAAAATTTGGCCAGTTGGATAATGAACTGGCTAACCTATAAAAGTCAGAGAATGGTGGTGGGTGGCAAATATTCAGCCTGGAGCCCAGTTACCAGTGGTGTACCACAGGATCAGTTCTTGGTCCTCTGCTGTTTGTGATTTTCATTAATGACTTGGATGAGGGAGTTGAAGGGTGGGTCAGTAAATTTGCAGATGATACGAAGATTGGTGGAGTTGTGTATAGTGAGGAGGGCTGTTGTCGGCTGCAATGAGACATAGATAGGATGCAGAGCTGGGCTGAGAAGTGGCAGATGGAGTTTAACCCTGACAAGTGTGAGGTTGTCCATTTTGGAAGGACAAATATGAACACGGAATACAGGGTTAACGGTAGGGTTCTTGGCAATGTAGAGGAGCAGAGAGATCTTGGGGTCTATGTTCATAGATCTTTGAAAGTTGCCACTCAAGTGGATAGAGCTTTGAAGAAGGCCTATGGTGTGCTAACGTTCATTAGCAGAGGGATTGAATTTCAGAGCCGTGAGGTGATGATGCAGCTGTACAAAACCTTGGTAAGGCCACATTTGGAGTATTGTGTGCAGTTCTGGTCAACTCATTTTAGGAAGGATGTGGAAGCTTTGGAAAAGGTGCAAAGGAGATTTACCAGGATGTTGCCTGGAATGGAGAGTAGGTCTGACGAGGAAAGGTTGAGGGTGCTAGGCCTTTTCTCATGAGAACAGTGAAGGATGAGAGGCGACTTGATCGAGGTTTATAAGATAATCAGGGGAATAGATAGAGTAGACAGTCAGAGACTTTTTCCCCGGGTGGAACAAATCATTACAAGGGGACATGAATTTAAGGTGAATGGTGGAATATAGGGGGGATGTCAGAGGTAGGTTCTTTACCCAGAGAGTAGTGGGGGCATGGAATGCACTGCCTGTGTAAATAGTTGAGTCAGAAACATCAGGGACCTTCAAGCGGCTATTGGATAGGTACATGGATTATGGTAGAATAATTTGTTCTTAAGGGCAGCATGGTAGCATTGTGGATAGCACAATTGCTTCACACCTCCAGAGTACCAGGTTCGATTCCGGCTTGGGTCACTGTCTGTGTGGAGTCTGCACATCCTCCCCATGTGTGCGTGGGTTTCCTCTGGGTGCTCCAGTTTCCTCCCACAGTCCAAAGATGTGCAGGTTGGGTGGATTGGCCATGCTAAATTGCCCGTAGTGTCCAAAATTCTATGATAATCTATGATTAACCTAGGACAAAAGTTCGGCGCGATGTGTGGGCCGAAGGGCCTGTTCTGTGCTGTATTTCTCGATGTTCTATGTTCTATGGTGAATGCGTGGACACAAACCGACCCGTTATTGGCTAGGGTCTGCCACATAGGGCTATACGGTCCCAACATTGCGCACTCCCGGAGCATCTGCGTGCCTTCACCATGAAGGTGGTGAAGTCAGCATGATAGATTGCATCCTGCTGTGAAGCTCCTTGATAGTGACCAAAGAGCAATCCTGCGTGACCTCCACAGTGGACACCTGGGAGTTTCTAAAATAAAGATGCTGGCCGGAGCTATGTATGATAGCCTGGAATTGAGACTGCTATCGAGACTTTAGCAAAACAATGTACACCATGCCAGGAGCACCAGAAACTCCTCTAACCTAAGGGGGTGAGTGAATATCAGGTAAGCTCTTTCTTTCTTTTCTTTTATCCGCAAGTTATAGCTTCAGATATTCGGCGGGAGCAGTGGCCAGGGGTCTGTCGGGAAGGTAAGTTTCCCTCTTTAAAAACTTACCTTGCAGAAGAAGCGGCCTTCAGATTTTCGGTGGGAGCAGTGGCCAGGGGTCTGTCGGGAAGGTAAGTTTACCTTTAAAAACTTAAAAAACTTACCTTGAAGAGTGACATCACAGCAAAGCAGTGACGTGATTGGCTGGTAAGGGAAGTGCTCCAATTAGCAGTAGCTGGGAGAAATCTAACTCTTGGTGTGTTGGTGAGTATTGTGATTGGTAAGTAAAATCCTTATTCCTTTCACTTATTATTTGATATTATATTTGTAATCAGTTAAGGTAAAGTGTAAAAATGGCAGGAGATCCCAGAGCCGTGTTATGCTCCTGGTGCTCAATGTGGGAGTTCAGGGACGCGGCCGATGCCCCTGAATCCTTCATGTGCGGGAAGTGTGTCCAGCTGCAGCTCCTGTTAGATCGCATGGCGGCTCTGGAGCTGTGGATGGTCTCACTTTGGAGAATCTGCGATGCTGAGGAGGTCGTGGATAGCACGTTCAGTGAGTTGGTCACACCGCAGATTAGGATTGGTGAGGGAGACAGGGAATGGGTGACCAAAAGGCAGAGAAAGAGCAGGAAGGCAGTGTAGGTGTCCCCTGCGGTCATCTCCCTCTAAAACAGGTATACTGTTTTGGATACTGTTTGGGGAGATGACTCACCAGGGGAAGGCAGTAGTAGCCAGGCTCATGGCACCGTGGCTGGCTCTGCTGCACAGAAGGGTGGGAAAAATACTGGCAGGGCTATAGTCATAGGGGATTCAATCGTAAGGGGAGTAGACAGGTGTTTCTATGGTCGAAAACGAGACTCCCAAATGGTATGTTGCCTCCCGGGTGCACGAGTCAGGGATGTCTCAGATCGGCTGCAGGACATACTGAAGGGGGAGGGTGAACAGCCAGTTGTCATGGTGCATATAGGCACCAACGATATAGGTAAAAAAACGGGATGAGGTCCTACAATCAGAATTTAGGGAGTTAGGAGATAAGTTAAAAAGTAGGACCTCAAAGGTAGTAATCTCAGGATTGCTAAGAGTGCCACGAGACAGTCAGAGTAGAAATTCAAGAATAGTCAGAATGAATATGTGGCTTGAGAGATGGTGCAGGAGGGAGAGGTTCAGATTTCTGGGACATTGGAACCGGTTCTGGGGGCGGTGGGACCATTACAAATTGGATGGTCTACACCTGGGCAGGACTGGAACCAATGTCCTAGGGGGTGCTTTTGCTAGCACTGTTGGGGAGTTTTTAAACTAATGTGGCAGGGGGATGGGAACCAGATTAGGAAGTTAGAGGTCAGTAAAGAGGCAGCAACTAAAGCCAGTAAGGTACTAGATAATAAACACAATGTGACTAAGGGGAAGAGTAGACAGGGAAGATATGATGAACGCAAAGGGACAGGTGGTCTGAGGTGCATTTGTTTTAATGCGAGAAGTGTAGCAGGTAAGGCAGATGAACTTAGGGCTTGGATTAGTACCTGGGAATATGATGTGATTGGTATTACTGAGACTTGGCTGAGGGAAGGGCAAGACTGGCAACTAAATATCCCAGGGTATAGATGCTTCAGGAAGGATAGTGAGGGAGATAAAAGGGGTGGAGGAGTTGCATTACTGGTCAGAGATGATATCACAGCTGTGATTAAGGAGGGCACGATGGAGGATTCGAGCACTGAGGAAATATGGGTGGAGCTAAGAAACAGGAAGGGTGCAGTAACATTGTTGGGACTTTACTACAGGCCTCCCAAAAATGAGCGTGAAGTAGAGGTACAAATATGTAGACAGATTATAGAAAAATGTAGGAGCAATAGGATGGTCGTGATGGGAGATTTTAACTTCCCCAACATTGAATGGGACTCATGTAGTGTTGGAGGCGTAGATGGAGCAGAATTTGTAAGGAGCATCCAGGAGAGTTTTTTTTACAGCAGTTTGTAAGTAGTCCAACTTCGGAAGGGGCCATACTGAACCTGGTATTGAGGAATTATCCCGGCCTGGTGGTTGAAGTTTCAGTCGGTGATTACTTTGGGAATAGCGATCACAATTCCGTAAGTTTTAGAATACTCATGGACAAAGACGAGAGTGGTCCTAAAGGAAGAGTGATAAATTGGGGAAAGGCCAAGTATAACAAAATTTGGCAGGAGCTGGGAATGTGGATTGGGAGCATCTGTTTAAGGAAAGGTTGATTAGAGTGCAGGACAGACATGTCCCTGTGTCAATGAGGGATAGAAATGGCAAGATTAGGGAACCATGGATGACGGGTAGAATTGTGAGACTAGCTAAAATGAAAAAGGAAGCATACATAAGATTGAGGTGACTTAAAACTGATGAAGCTTTGGAGGAATATCGGGAAAGTAGGACGAATCCCAAACGCGCAATAAAGAGGGCTAAAAGGGGTCATGAAATATCTTGGCTAACAAGGTTAAGGAAAATCCCAAAGCCTTTTATTCGTATATAAGGAGCAAGAGGGTAACTAGAGAAAGGATTGGCCCACTCAAAGACAAAAGAGGGAATTTATGCATGGAGTCAGAGGAAATGAGTGAGATTCTTAATGAGTACTTTGCATCGGTATTCACCAAGGAGAGGGACGGATGTTGAGGCTAGGGATGGATGTTTAATTACTCTAGGTCAAGTCGGCATAAGGAAGGGGGAAGTTTTGGGTATTCTAAAGGGCATTAAGGTGGACAAGTCCCCAGGACCGGATGGGATCTATCCCAGATTACTGAGGGAAGCGAGGGACGAAATAGCTGGGGTCTTAACAGATATCTTTGCAGCATCCTTGAGCACGGGTGAGGTCCCGGAGGACTGGAGAATTGCTAATGTTGTCCCTTTGTTTAAGAAGGGTAGCAGAGATAATCCAGGGAATTATAGACCTGTGAGCTGGATGTCAGTGGTAGGCAAACTGTTGGAGAAGATACTGAGGGATAGGATCTATTCACATTTGGAAGAAAATAGACTTATTAGTGATAGGCAGCATGGTTTTGTGCAGGGAAGGTCATGTCTTACAAACCTAATAGAATTCTTTGAGGAATTGACAAAGTTAATTGATGAGGGAAGGGCTGTAGATGGACTTCAGTAAGGCGTTTGATAAAGTTTCCCATAGCAGGTTGATGGAAAAAGTGAAGTTGTATGGGGTTCAGGGTGTACTAGATAGATGGATAAAGAACTGGCTGGGCAACAGGAGACAGAGAGTAGTGGTGGAAGGGAGTGTCTCAAAATGGAGAACTGTGACCAGTGGTGTTCCACAGGGATCCGTGCTCGGACCACTGTTGTTTGTGATATACATAAATGATCTGGACGAAGGTATAGGTGGTCTGATTAGCAAGTTTGTAGATTATACTAAGATTGGTGGAGTTGCAGATAGCGAGGAGGACTGTCAGAGAATACAGCAAAATATAGATAGATTGGAGAGTTGGGCAGAGAAATGGCAGATGGAGTTCAATCCAGGCAAATGCGAGGTGATGCATTTTGGAAGATCTAATTCAAGAGCAGACTATATGGTCAATGGAAGAGTCCTGGGGAAAATTGATGTACAGAGAGATCTGGGTGTTCAGGTCCATTGTTCCCTGAAGGTGGCAACGCAGGTTGATGGAGTGGTCAAGAAGGCATACAGCATGCTTGCCTTCATCGGACGGGGTATTGAGTACAAGAGTCGGCAGGTCATGTTACAGTTGTATAGGACTTTGGTTCGGCCACATTTGGAATACTGCGTGCAGTTCTGGTCGCCACATTACCAGAAGGATGTGGATGCCTTGGAGAGGGTGCAGAGGAGGTTCACCGGGATGTTGCCTGGTATGGAGGGTGCTAGCTATGAAGAAAGGTTGAGTAGATTAGGATTGTTTTCGTTGGGAAGACGAAGGTTGAGGGTGGACCTGATTGAGGTCTACAAAATTATGAGAGGTATGGACAGGGTGAATAGCAACAAGCTTTTTCCAAGAGCGGGGGTGTCAATTACAAGGGGTCACAATTTCAAGGTGAGAGGGGGAAAGTTTAAGGGAGATGTGCGTGGAAAGTTTTTTACGCAGAGGGTGGTGGGTGCCTGGAATGCTTTGCCAGCGGAGGTGGTAGAGGCGGGCACGATAGCATCATTTAAGATGCATCTAGACAGATATATGAACTCTGTAGAAAGGAAAGGTAAATAATCAAACAGGCATGTGGACCACCTCTGCAGCTGAGCCTTGAAGGCCAACGAGGACAGACCAAAGCCCCCATGACCGGTTGTGCCCCTCCTCCGGAGCAGCCACTGGTGACACCAGGCGAAGCAGAGGAGCCCCTCGAGTCGGAGATGCGGGAGGTCGACTCATCCGACCCAGACTCCGACATGGCGACTTTGCCAACAGCAGTTCGAAAGAGGTCCAGTAGCGACTGCTGGGCCAAGCACAGCAGAACCGTCAGGCGTTTGGCCGGGAAACGACACTCCCCGATTCCTTATACCCCTACGGATCAAGAACAGTGTTGGCCAGGTGTGGAAGGCCCTTTGTGGAGGACGAGGTTTAATACAATAGGCATCATACATATTTGAGTTTCTTACATTCATAGCTTCCGAGGGGTCGCTTGCCTCAGTTTAAAAAAAAATTTAGATTAATTTAATTAATAAATTTTTTTCGCATTAAGGGGCAATTTAGCGTGGCAATTCCACCTAGCCTGCACATCCTTGGGTTGTGGGGGTGAGACGCACACAAACATGGGGAGAATGTGCAAATTCCACACGGACAATGACCCAGAGCCGGGATCAAACCTGGGACCCCAGATCCGTGAGGCAGCAGTGCTAACAACTGTGCCATTGTGCTGCCCATGCTTCCCTCAGTTAACATAACCTCCCATGTCTGAGACAGTTTGAATGCAATTCCACGCAGCCAACCTCTACCACAAAGGCAGAGAAAGATGTCAAGGGATTTCACAGCAATCTTTTCAATAAAAGTGAGTTTGTGAAAGGGGAAAGTGTGTCATTCACAGACACTCCACCAGAGAGCAGCAGACACCAGCACACAGAAAGAATAGCTCCAAACATCAAGGCCTAGTCATAAGGAGATGTTAAAGGTGCTGATTGATGAGCTTAATGAGAGGAAAATCCTCCCAGAACTGTGCAAAAACACGGTGAAGGAAAATGAATCTTCTAGTGGGACCTTTACTCTGTATCTAACCCCGTGCTGTACCTGTCCTGGGAGTGTCTGATGGGACAGTGTAGAAGGAGCTTTACTCTGTACCTCACCTCGTGCTGTACCTGTCCTGGGAGTGTTTGATGGGACAGTCTAGAGGGATCTTTACTCTGTATCTAACTCCGTGCTGTACCTGTCCTGGGAGTATTTATAGGGACAGTATAGAGGGAGCTTTACTCTGTATCTTACCCCGTGCTGTACCTGTCCTGGGAGTGTTTGATGGGACAGTGTACAGGGAGCTTTACTCTGTATCTAACCCTGTGCTGTACCCGTCCTGGGAGTGTTTGATGGGACAGTGTAGAAGGAGCTTTACTCTGTATCTAACCCCATGCTGTACCTGTCCTGGGAGTGTTTGATGGGACAGAGTAGAGGGTGCTTTACTCTGTGTGTAGCCCTGTGCTGTACCTCTCCTGGGAGTGTTTGATGGGACAGTGTAGAGGGAGCTTTACTCTGTATCTAACCCTGTGCTGTACCCGTCCTGGGAGTGTTTGATGGGGACAGTGTAGAGGGAGATTTACTCTGTATCTAACCCCATGCTGTACCTGTCCTGGGAGTGTTTGATGGGGACAGTGTAGAGGGAGCTTTACTCTGTATCTAACCCTGTGCTGTACCTGTCCTGGGAGTGTTTGATGGGGACAGTGTAGAGGGAGCTTTACTCTGTATCTAACCTCGTGCTATACCTGTCCTGGGAGTGTTTGATTGGGACAGTGTAGAGGGAGCTTTACTCTGTATGTAGCCCCGTGCTGTACCTGTCCTGGGAGTGTTCTGGGAGTGTTTGATGGGGACAGTGTAAATTGAACTTCATAAGACTGGATATAAACCAATTGAAGCTCCCAATGAGATTTCAGATGGATTCAGTGGTTTCAGTCTCTATATGAATACATGAGACGTATTCAGAAGTTTGGAAGCGTTTGTGTTCACACAGATTGAACCTCCACCCTTACATTTTTGCTTAGAAAGTTCCGGAACAATAAATGAGCTAAATATGGCTGTGGACTGAAATAACTGTGTCTGTGTTGTTAATTTTTGCAGACTCCACCTTTTTGGAGGAAGTGAGTGCACATTTTTCAAATGGCTGTTTCAGAAACTTTTCCTTTGACTGTACAGCGTGAGCTCAGATGACAAAAGAGGAACTTAGTGCTTATTCCAATACCAGGGGGAGAACTGACGTCAGACTGCTAAATAAAGGTAGAAAGAGGAAAAGGGGAAGAAAGGAAGATAGGGAAAGAATGCAAAAAGGACTAACTGTTACACATCTTTCAGAGGAACATGGCAAGGAGTAGACTATTCAGCCTCTCGAGTCTGCTCCCCCATTAAATTAGATCATAACTGATCTTCCCCTCAACACCATTTTTCCACATGATCACCATGTCCCTTGACATTTTTAATATCTTGAAATCTATCAATCTGAATCTTGAATGAACACAATGTCTTGTTAGTTCTTGACTGAGCATAAACTGCTTCCTTGATGTTCACTCTGACAAAGGAAGGTTCAGGCGTGGAGATAGCTTCAACACGTTTATTGAACTATTAACAATTCTCCTACTTGGATTCGACTCTACTGTTAATCCTTCTATAGCTACTCAGACTGATGAACCAGTCTGCTACAATCCACGTGGTGGGTGTGATGTTCAATCAACCCTGTGTCTGTACTCACTGAGTGTCTCCACTGGAAAGAGGAAGATCATGTGTGCTGTGTCCTTTATATATGGGTTGGTGTAATGCCCCCCTGTGGTAGTGTCACCTCTGTGTGTATCGTGAATGCCCATTGGTCGTGTCCTATCTTACTAACCTATTGGTTGTATGTCTGTGTTTCATGTCTCTGGTGCTCCCTCTAGTGTATATCTAGTCTACATGAATTTACATTAACCCCTTGTGTATTTACAGTGATGCATATCACCACATCCCCCTTTTTACGTTACATATTTTCTGTACAGTGTTAAAGAAAATTGAACAAAAACAGGTAGATAAGTGATGCTATGTACAAGTTATGATAACAGTGATCATTAAACAATAAGTCCAAATCATATGCATGAGTCCAAAATTAATTAATTATTATGGTTGAGTGTCTTTCTTGTTTGGTTGGTGAGGTGGTGGCATGTCCTTGTGAACACCATCAGTGGCCCTGTGCGTAAGGAACCAAGAAGTGGTCAAGTCACTTTGTTGTCTGATTTGGAGTCTTTTTTTCTTCCGATGCCTGTGGTAGCGATGTATGCAATCTGTCCTGAAAGCCATGTTGCCTGTTGGTAGTGCAGCAAACGTGAATTGGGAAGATTATTGTACTGAGCTGAGCAGCAACAGTGTCCCTCATGGGCAGAGTTGTACCATATCGTACCAGTCATAGTTTCTGAGGTGTTATTTTTTGTTGCGCTTGTTGTCGACGTTGTTGCCTTTGGTACGCTTCTCGTTATTGTCGTTGATGTGGTTTTCATAGGTTGTGTTAAAAGCAAATTATTGCGGATGCTGGAATCTGAAACGAAAGGGAAAATGCTGGAAAATCTCAGCAAGTCTGGCAGCATCTGTAGAGAGAAAAGACCTAACGTTTCGAGTCCGATGACTCTTTGTCATCCTTTGTTGTGTTGGATGGTTCTGTTGTTGTGTTTGATGCACTCAAGGATCACATTCTGTGGATAATATGAGTCCTTCATACAGTTACTCGTGTCAGTGTGCTTTGTGGCATCTGCTGTTTCATTGAGCGTGCCGTCACTGAGTTTGCGGCGCTTCCCGTCTGGAGTCAAGTCCGGCTTACTTGAATCAGCTTTGGTTTCTTGCCGCTCCCCGTGCGGAGTCATTGCAGGTTCACTTGAGTCAGCTGAGGTTTCTTGATGCTCCACGTCAGGAGTCAAAACATTCAGGAATGCATTTGCTTGTGGAGAGACTCGAGCGAATGAGGTTTGAAGTAACGTGGTGTCACCGGAGACACCAGTAGTCTCACTGTGATTGCCGAGTGCCTCTGTACACACTGATGTGGAGATGCCGGTGTTGGACTGGGGTGAGCACAGTAAGAAGTCTTACAACACCAGGTTGCAAAATCCTAGCAACTGTTCTGGCTTGAGACAATTCACACCTCTTTAACCTGTGATTATCCCTCTCCCTGGATCTGTAATGATTTGATTACCTTCAAATGCACGCATTCCAAGCATTGTCCGGCATCTCTGATTTTGTCTATATAAATGTTTCTGGATACCTCTCCATTCACCTGAGGAAGGAGCTGCGCTCCGAAAGCTCGTGTTTGAAACAAACCTGTTGGACTTTAACCTGGTGTTGTAAGACTTCTTACTCTGTACACACTAGCTGAGGTCTGTCACATTGCACATCTTATATGGGAAGTGGGATGCCGTCATCACTTGTCTCACATATAGTGGATAGAGCCTCAGTAGCTTCTTGTCGTTCACTTGAGCTGGGTAGACTGTCGGAGTCTTCTTCTTGTGCCTCCAACAATCTGGGTGGACTGTCACGGTCGCTTTGTTGTTCACTGGAGCGTGGTAGACTGTCATAGTCTTTCTGTTGTTCACTGGAGCGTGGCAGACTTGCATAGTCTGCTGCTGGTTGCTCAGAGGAGGTTGCTGGACCCTCATGGTCTTGTTCCTGCAAGGACTGCTCTTTGGAGTCTTGCGTTGCTTCTATTGTGGAGTCTGTCCACGAGCTCAATGCGGAGGCTTGTGTCACTCGAGTCACTCCTTGTTCATGCAAGGACTGCGGTGTGGAGTCTTTCATCGCTTTCTGTGTGGAGGCTGGGACCCTTTGTGGTACGTGGACCACTCTCTGTGTGGAGTCGGGGTCCCTTCGTGGTGCGTGGACCACTCTCTGTGTGGCAGCTGGCTGCTCTCTGTGGGCTTGTACCACTCTCTGTCTCTTGGTGTCAGGCCGCAGCATAATCCTGCATTCACGAGTTGGGATGTCATATATGCTGGGCTGAAGATCCTCAAATCCGAAGAACACATCCGCGTCTGTGTCTGATTCTTCACTGTAGAACATTTTGTTGCGGTTCGGATTTGGTACTGGGGTCGCCATCTCTAATGATGAAATCTTTGCCTGAGTCGTAGTCTTCTAGGACCATATCATCACTTTTTGTGTCAGAGCTGGCATTGGGCTCGTGACGTCCAAAGAAGAAATCAAGGTCAGAGTCGTAGTCTTCAAGGACTGTATCATCTCTTTGAGCAGTGCTAACTGCTTGTTGCAGGGTTCTGCGGCAGTTACTTTCAGCTACTGGTTGAATTTCAGGCATCGTGCTGTTGTTCCAGGTGAAAGAATCTTGTTTTGAGGCTTAAAATTTTTTTTTCTTGTTTTGGGACATTTCCCCTTTAAGTGGGCATGGTCCTGGGCCTCTGACGTCACGCAGCGTGTGACGTAGGTTTTAGGAAGCGATTGGGCATGCTCAGATCGCTGTTCCTTTACATGGGGCCTTTTTCTCAACTGTGCATGTGCAGCACCTTTACCAAGATGGTTGCCGATCAAAATTGTCGTTCTCTGCTCCGGAACCTCGGCCTCGTGGTACGTACTGGTGCCTCTCTTACCATTTTCTGTTGGTTTGTTTGTGTTTCCCTCGCAGTATTGTTTGAATTTGTCCAGGATTGCCTGGAAGTCGCTCCTGTTTTGCCCTTTGGAGAACTTGAATGTTTTGAAGATTTCTTCTCCTCTGGCACCGGCGATGGTGAGCAGAAGCTTTGTCTTTTCAGCATCGGCCACGTCTTGTAGGTCGGCTGCTACCAGGAAAATCTCAAACCTTGGCCTGAATGCACGCCAGTTTTCACTGAGATTGCCTTGGCACCTGAGCCGCTGTGGAACAGGAATCTCGATCATCTTGCCTGGGTGTGGTTGCTGGTTGTCAGTGGTTGTTGAGTTGTAACTATATGGATTGAAACAGTCACTCACTGGAACCATGTCTTGTTATGCTCTTGACTGAGCATAAACTGCTTCCTTGATGTGCACTCTGACAAAGGAAGGTTCAGGCGTGGAGATAGCTTCAACACGTTTATTGAACTATTAACAATTCTCCTACTTGGATTCGTCTCTACTGTTAATCCTTCTATAGCTACTCAGACTGATGAACCAGTCTGCTACAATCCACGTGGTGGGTTTGACCATGGCCTAGCCCTTAATCTGAGACTGTGTCCCCTGGTTCTATATTTACCAGCCAGGTGAACCATCCGTCCTGCATCTACTCTTTTGAAGGGTAGGCATTTGTAGGTTCCAATTAGGACACCTCTCTTTCTTCTAAACTACAGAGATTACAGGTCCTGACCCCTCAGTCTCTCCGCATAGGACTATCCTGTTATCCCAGGAATCAGTCTGGTGAACCTTCACAGCACTCTCTCTATAGCAAGTATATCTTTTCTTAGATAGAGACCAAAACTGTACACATACTCCAGATGTGGTCTCACCAAGGTTCTGTACAATTGCAGCAAGCTATCTTTACTCCTGTACACAAATCTTCTTGCAATAAAAGGCAATGTTCCATTTGCCTTCCTAATTGCTTGCTGTACCTGTATTTTAGCTTTCAGTGACTCATGAACAAGGACTCCCAGTTTCCTTTGAACATCAACACTTTTCAGTCTCTCCCCATTACAGAAATACTCTGCAATTGTTTTCCTACCAAAGTGGATACCTTCACATGTTTCCCAAGTTATACTTCATCTGTCATGTTTTCATAGAATTTACAGTGCAGAAGGAGGCCACTCGGCCCATCGAGTCTGCACCGGCTCTTGGAAAGAGCACCTTACCCAAGGTCAACACCTCTACCCTATCCCCATAACCCAGTAACCCCACCCAACACTAAGGACAATTTTGTACACCAAGGGCAATTTATCATGGCCAATCCACCTAACCTGCACATCTTTGGAGGAAACCGGAGCACCTGGAGGAAACCCACGCACACACGGGGAGGATGTGCAGACTCCGCACAGACAGTGACCCAAGCCGGGAATCGAACCTGGGACCCTGGAACTGTGAAGCAGTTGTGCTATCCACAATGCTACCGTGCTTGCCCACTCACTCAGTCTGTCTAAATAAATCCCTTTGAAGTCTTTTAGCCTGATCTTCACAACTCACATTCTTACCCAGTTTTGTGTCATCAACAAACTTGGAAAATTTAATTCAATCCCCACATCCAAATCATTGCTATAGATTATGAAATGTTGGGGCCCACGCACTAATCCTTACAATACTACACTAGGCACCGCCTGCGAAAGTAAGGATGACCTGTTTATCCCTACTCTCTGTTTTCTGTCTATTAACCAATCATCAGTCCATGTTAGTATATTGATCAATGCTATGTGCTCTCATTTTGTTTACTTACCTCATACTTGGGACCTTATCGTAGGCCTTCTGAAAGTCCGATTACACCACATCCACATGTTCTCCTTTGGCTATTCTACAAGTAGCATTCCCAATAAACTTTCCCCAAACATGATTTCCTTCAATAAATCCATGTTGACTCTGCCCAATCATATTATTTTTATAAGTGCCCCGTTATTACCTCCTTTATAATAGATTCTAACATTTTCCCCACTGCTGATGTCAACTGTAGTTCTCCATTTTCACTCTCCCTCCATCATTAAATAGTGGAGGTACATTTGCTACTTTCTATCTTGCAGGTACCTTCCTAGAACATGCGAAACTTTGGAAGATAAATCACCAATACATCCACTATCTCTACAGCCACCTTCTACAAAACTCTGGGATGCACCTCTCCGGTTTGGGGGATTTGTGAACTCTAAATCTAATTCATTTTTCAAGTACTGCCTCATTCAGTTCCTAGTATTTCTGGGAAATTTTCTGAATCTTCTTCCGTGAAGACAAATACGGAGCGGATCTACCGGCCATGCTGCACCCCTAAAAGCACCGGAAAATGACGGGAGACCCTGCTCCCGGGATCTACCCAGCTCGCCACACCTCGCGAGATCTACTGCGATCTTATAAGATGTCACGGTGTGAAGCCTGCCCATTGGGGGCGGATAACCTTTTAGCAAATCTGCATATTAGAACGAGACCACTAGTCTCACTCTAATATGCAGTTCCCTGATGTAACCAAGGTGTTGGGACTTCGCTTCGGAGACCTTGGGTGAGCAACGTTCAGTACTGGTTTCCACAAATGGGAACAGATGGAACGGCACACGTGGAAAAACTCCCATAAGATTGGAGGCCCCCCTTTGGGCAGGGTGGTGCCCTGGTACTGTTGGTGCTACTCGGGCACCCTGGCATTGCTAGCCTGGAACTTCCACCTGGGTGCCAGCCTGGCCTGCCAAGGAGCTCAGGTGGCACTTCCAGCTGGCAGAGGAACTATCAGAATGCCAGGCTCACACTCTCCAGGTGCCAAGCTGACATTTTCTGCATGATAGTGATTGGGCAGGGGGTACCCTGCATGGGTGTGGTGAGATGAGCGGGCGGGTCCGGGAACCCCCTTACAATGAGTTGGGGTTTGGGGGGGGAAGGGAGGGGGGATGGTTCGGGGGTCACGTCAGAGGCTCAAAACTCCCTGCACTGAAGTGTTTCAGTGAGTGGGGTTCTAACCAGGTTGGATAGCATCTGCTACGAGCGTGGGGAGCATGCAGCTAAACGTGCTCGCTATGGGACACAGCTCACATTTGGTTAAATCGCCACCTCCTATCCGTTATAAGTTGTCCTGTCTCTGCCTGTCACGGAACCTTGTCCTTACTAATCCTTTCCTTTTCACAGACTTAAAGAAGCTTTTATTGTCCACCTTTATGTTTCTTGCAGGCTCAGGTTTATTCTCTTTTCCTTTCTGTTGCCAGTTTCGTGGCTTCCCCTTTCCCTCTGTACTGACCCTCTGACAGTGCAGCACTCCCTCATTACTGACCTCTGACAGTGCGGCACTCTCTCAGTACTGACCCTCTGACAGTGCAGCACTCCCTCAGTACTGACCCTCTGTCAGCGCAGCTCTACCTCAGTACTGACCCTCTGACAGTGCAGCACTCCCTCAGTACTGACCCTCTGACAGTGCAGCACTCACTCAGTACTGATCCTCTGACAGAGCAACACTACCTCAGTACTGACCCTCTGACAGTGCAGCACTCCCTCAGTACTGACCCTCTGACAGTGCAGCACTCCCTCAGTACTGACCCTCTGACAGCGCAGCACTCCCTCAGTACTGACCCTCTGACAGCGCAGCACTCCCTCAGTACTGACCCTCTGACAACGCAGCACTCACTCAGTACTGACCCTCTGGCAGTGCACATACCCTCAGTACTGACCTCTGACAGTGCAGCACTCGCTCAGTACTGACCCTCTGTCAGTGCAGCACTCCCTCAGTCCTGACCATCTGAAAGTGCAGCGCTCCCTCAGTACTGACCCTCTGACAGTGCAGCACTCACTCAGTACTGACCCTCTGACAATGCAGCACTCCCTCAGTACTGACCCTCTGGCAGTGCAGCACTCCCTCAGTACTGACCCTCTGACAGTGCAGCACTCCCTCAGTACTGACCCTCTGACAGTGCAGCACTCCCTCAGTACTGACCCTCTGACAGTGCAGCACTCCCTCAGTACTGACCCTCTGACAGCGCAGCACTCCCTCAGTACTGACCCTCTGGCAGTGCACACACCCTCAGTACTGACCCTCTGACAGTGCAGCACTCCCTCAGTACTGACCGTCTGACAATGCAACATTCCCACCGTACTGACCCTCTGACAGTGCAGCATTCCCACCGTACTGACCCTCTGACAGTGCAGTATTCCCTCTGTACTGACCCTCTGACAGTGCAGTATTCCCACAGTACTGACCCTCTGACAGAGCAGTATTCCCTCATTACTGACCTCTGAGGGTGCCAGATGCCCTCGGTCATGCAGCAGGGTGTTGGCCTGTGGTTTGTGTTCTTGTTTCCATAGGGGATGTTGAAACCAAAACTTTTAATCAGAGTTGATGATGATAGCACAGAGGGGGGAAGAGTGTGTGGGAATTGTGGAGTCCGATCTCCTCTGATTGTAATTCTGGTCCTGATCTGCCAGAAATGGAAGTTGCTCATACCCTAGGTATGTGTATATATTTGGAGAATCACAATATTTAAATGTTCCTTTAATTGTCAGAGCAGTGGCCAGTTCTGAATTCTTTTGCTTGTCCATTATACCTTTTTAAATTATTGTTTGGGCTCAATGCTATGGGCCATCATCTCGCCAAATGATATTACGAAATTAAATTTTCACATCTGCACTTAATTGTTAATAATACTTTGTTTTTGATGCACAGTTTGTATAATAATAATCTTTATTCTTGTCACAAGTAGGCTTACATTAACACTGCAATGACACTGCTGTGAAAAATCCAGATACAGTTTCAATGTTAATTGAATGTTTATGGACAGTGTTCTTTAATATCCATTTTATCCTACCTTATTCGTGCTTCACCTTAATTTGTATGTGTAATTTTCTTTCATCCGAATAAATCCAGTTCATTGTTTTAGCCTGCAGAGTACACTCTGATATTATGATGTCTTGTTTTTTGGAGTATGAGGCAAGTTACAGGCATGCCTCCTGGTTTAAGTTATTAATGGATCACAGAATTGCTTCTTTTCAATTCATTTTAATTTGAAGTTACAGCTGGGTCAGACTGTTGAACAACACTTCCATAACTCTCACATCAATACACATTGGCCAAACACAGATTTACAGCAATTTATTTCAAACAGCTCCATTATTACAGCGAAACAGCTAAAGCACTTTCTCTCTGAAGAATTATTAAACCAAGAAAGGATTTACTGTCTCCAGACTCCACACCAAAGGATTGTCCACACCAACAAGGTACAGTATTTGGCTCCAGCCGATTTTGATCTAAGTTTTTGGAGGTTCCACTCAAGGTAACATTGTGACGTAACTACTGGTCCTGGGAGAAAGGCTGAAACATGGAAAATTACAACCTTTCCCACTGCTCTCTCACCATTCAATTTCTAAAATATATCTTCTGTAATGAAGTGACAGCAGTGGAAGGAGGGACATAGAAGTTAACGTCATACATTCTCCCTCCTGACCTGAAGACCCGTGTTCAGGTCTTGGCTGGGAATTACAAACTAACTCCTCAGTACCTCATGGTGCAGGAACAGAAATGATCTTTTATTCATTTACGGGATGTGGGCGTCGGTGGTTAGATTAGCATTTGCTGCCTATCCCTAATTGTCCTCGAGAAGGTGGTGGTGAGATGCCTTCTTGGACCGCTGCAGTCCCTGAAGTGTAGGTACACCCACTGTGCTGTTAGGGAGGGAATTCCAGGATGTTGCCCCAGTGACAGTGAAGGAACAACGATATATTTCCTAGTCAGGGTGGTGGGTGACTTGGAGGGGAACCTCCAGGTGGTGGGGTTCCCAAATATCTGTTGCTCTTGCCCATCTAGATGGCAGTGGTCAGGAGTTTGGAAGGTGCTATCTAAGGAGACTAGGTGAGTTCCTGCAGTGCATCTTGTAGATGGTACATTGGTGGTGGAGTGAGTTGATGTTTGTGTAAGCAGGAGCAATCAAGCGGGCTGCTTTATCCTGGATGGTGTCCAGCCTCCTGAGGGCGGAATGGTAGCACAGTGGTTAGCACTGAGTGCCAGGAACCCGGGTTCGATTCCCAGCTTTGGGTCACTGTCTGCGCGGAGTCTGCATGTTCTCCCCGTATCTGCTTGGGTTTCCTCCGGGTGCTCCGGTTTCCTCCCACAAATCCCAGAAGACGTGCTGTTAGGTGAATTGGACATTCTGAATTCTCCCTCAGTGTCCCCGAACAGTTGCTGGAATGTGGCGACTAGGGGATTTTCATAGTAACTTCATTGCAGTGTTAATGTAAGCCTTCTTGTGACAATAAAGATTATTATTGTGTTGTTGGAGCTGCACTCATCCAGGCAAGTGGAGAGTATTCCATCACACTCCTGACTTCTGCCTTGTAGACGCTGGACAGACCTTGGGGAGCCAGGAGGTGAGTTACTCACCGTAGGATTCCTAGCCTCTGACTTGCCCTTGTAGCCACAGTATTAATGTGGCTGGTCCAGTTCAGTTTCTGGTCAATGCTAACCTTAGGATGTTGATAGTGGGGGATTCAGTGATGGGTAATACCATTGAATGTCAAAGAGCAATGTTTAGATCCTCTCTTATTGGCAATAGTCATTGTCTGGCATTTTAGGAGGGGTTTTGGTGCCAAAAGGTAGAGAGGGTTCCTGGACTGTGGACTCTTTGCCATGATGCAGAGTCAGATGCCTGTGGGCCTTGTTAGCAGAGATCGATGAAAGGATTGAGTCAGAATCAGAGCGCGTTCTCCATGGATAGTTGAAAACGGTGAGAGTGGTGAATTTCACTCAGCAATAGATTGTGCTGAGCTTAAAAAATACACAAGGAGGGTTTTATTACAGAGTAACAGTCCGACACAATGTAGAGCTGGAAGCAAAACACAGAGACTAATGATAAGAAAGTCCTGTTGTCACTGGCAACCCCCCCACCCCCAGCCCCTGTATGAGGAACACCCCCCCTACCCCGCCAACCACAGTTATTGGTAAGCACACTGCATCTGCAGGAAGTGCAAGAGGAGGAAAATCCAGAGGTGGAGTGTGGAAGGGTAGAGGGAAGGTGGAGGAAGGAAGGAGAGGAGCTGGGGAAGGAGGGGTAGAGTGGGTAGGGAGGGCAGGATCTGAGGCGGGGAGGGATGGGAGGGGAGGGTAGGAAGTATGGAGGGACGGGAGGGGAGGATAGGATGGGGGGAGGTTAAGAGGTGGGAAGGGAGGAGAGGAGACGAGAGGGTAGGAGGTGGGGAAGCAGGGGAGAGTAGGAGGTGGGGAGGGAGGATAGGAGTTTGATGCATTCTTGTTCCTGGGCATTTGTAGCTGATTACGCTGTTTTTCCTCGCTTGCAATGCTCCTCAATGTCCCTGAATGGGCCGCCCCTCCCACTTCCTCATGGAAATGTCCAGACAGAGAGGGATGGAGAGTTGATTTGGTGGGACGTGGGTGGACCATTCATTGGGTGTAATGTTTCCACTCCCCTCTCCCCATCACCTCGCCACTGAACTGATACGTGAGTTTCTTCTTGATTTTCCGCACCTCGCCTGTCTTGCCATAGTTTCTGAGAGCTCTGGCCATTTTCTGGTATGTCATTATCTTGCGGTTGCCTTTCTGTATCCCCCAGCGGTTCGCTAGCGCCTCCTTGTGTTTGGAGGAGAACTGGAATGTCCCCTTGTCCTTATCCACCCACCAAATACTCTCCTTCATATCTCCACTGCGCAAGAGGTCCAGCAGGAACTGGTAGAGTCGAATTTTCTTCTTGTTCGCTGTTGGGGGGAATTATCACAAGATGGTTTGTCAAAATGTCATAACAGTTAAACTATGACCCTCCCTCCCCACTGTTAAGAGCAAGTATAACACATGATCTTCGCCATGCAGACATTATTGATCTAACTTCTTTACACCTTCCCGACAGAAAGGGCAAAATGCTCAGGACTTACAATATGCTACGCTCCCTCCCCACTTCAAATAAATCACACAATTAAACTGTAAAATGTTCCTCTCTGTAATTTTCCAGAATATAATGACTAAATCAATATTAGAACTTTGTAAAAAATTAACAGGTTAGGTTGCTTATTTATTTTTACTATCTTCACAACCAAAACATATGTGACCCATACTGCCAGATTAATTTAAATTTAA
This sequence comes from Scyliorhinus canicula, assembly GCF_902713615.1. Classification (NCBI taxonomy): domain Eukaryota; kingdom Metazoa; phylum Chordata; class Chondrichthyes; order Carcharhiniformes; family Scyliorhinidae; genus Scyliorhinus; species Scyliorhinus canicula. The sequence continues at coordinate 97,749,176 of NC_052154.1, forward strand.
AAAACCAAAATGCATTTAATCAAAATTATCAACATCTGACACAAAATAATGAAAGAAGGAACAATTTATTTTCTTCTTCCTTCCCACACATCAAACTAATTACCAGTCTGGCTTATTTCTCTTTCTGTCTAGATATCTCCATGCATTTCCCGTTAGCTTTACTCTGCTCTCTCAACATCTCTGACTTTGTTACAAACTCCACTTAATAGTTGACTGATCGACCTTAATCAAAGATCCTGGCACACATTGCTCTACTGGTGAGTTCTGTGAAACTGGCAAACATTCTGGGCGGAATTCTCAGCTCCCGGGAAAAATCGGGAGTGCCGTCGTGAACTCGGCCGAGTTTCACGACGGCCTCAGAGGCCGCTCCTCGCCCCCTATTCTCCCCTCCCGGTGCGCCGAATGACGTCAGCCGCTGACGTCATGACGCTGACGGCACTAACCCACGCATGCGCGGTGGCCGTCTTTCCCCTCAGCCGCCCCGCAAGACGTGGCGGCTTGATCTTGCGGGGCGGCGGAGGAGAAATAGCGCGTCCGATTTGGATGGCGGCCCGACGATCAGTGGGCACCAATCGCGGGCCTGTCCCCTCCCGAGCAATGGGCTTCTCACTCCCGATTCACGACGGCAGCGACCAGGTGTGTTTGCCGCCGTCGTGAAACGTGCGCAAGTGGCAGGCCGCTCGGCCCATCGGGGTCGGAGAATCGCCGTTCGCCGTGAAAAACGGCGAGTGCCAATTCGTCCGAGCCCGGGGGGGGGGGGGGGATCGCGAGGGGCGCGAGGGGGGCGTGAATTTTGTTGGGGGGGCCTCCCGCGATTCTCCCACGCCGCGTGGGGAGCGGAGAATCGTGCCCAAATCTTTCATCTATCAGGTACTGAAGGAGTCTCTCTCCAATCTTCTCCAGATATGTGCATGTACACAGTCTCTTTACAGCAACTCCAGTTGCATGCTTCTCCCTATCACCCCAGTGGTTTATCACTATGACCTTTTGACCAGCACTGAGCTCTCTAAGTCCTGTGTCTCATTGTCATTTACCTTGCTTTTCTCTTTGCTATTGACGTCAGACTTTAACAAACAAAATCTTGCCCTGAGAATGTGATTAAACACTAACTCATGGTCAGTTGATTTCTAATATTTCATATAATCAAAATCAAAGCTCATCTTTAAAACTGTGATTTTGCTTGGGATGGTCATCCTTGCTCTGAACGAAACATGATTGTAAGGGTTTGGCTGGTCAGTGAACAAAGTGAAGGTTCGACAGTGCAAGTATTTGTGGGACTTCGCAACACCATATATGGGGCGTGATTCAACCGGGAAAAAAATCTATGTCCGGTTTTGGGTGCATTTGGTGGGGTGTATCTTGATGGTGGCAGCGCCGGGAAACACCCGGTTATTCAACAGTCGTTTTTTTTTGGTCTCGAGGAGTCTCTCTCCGCCGAGGCCGCACTTGAGTTATTTCCTGATGATCAACCCAACAGGAAAGGCTCCTCGCAGTTCACGGTGCCATTTTGTACTTCTCGCGCAATGTCTGAGCAGTCTGTACATGGGGACTGTTGCATCCGCACTGCGCCCCCTGACCACCTCACCCACCCATGTCCTGAAAAACGTGCTTGTCAGGTGAATTGGACATCCTGAATTCTACCTCAGAGTACCTGAACAGGAGCCGGAGTGTGGCGATTAGGGGCTTTTCACGGGAACTTCATTGCAGTGTTAATGTAAGCCTATTTGTGACACTAATAAAGATTATTATTATTAAGTATAAGGAGAGCTGTACTCCTTCAGTGTGTTTCCGTGAGGGACCATGGACGGAATTCTCCGCCACCCGGTAATCGGCGGGGGTGGGAATCGCACCGCGCTGGTCGGCGGGCCACCTGAGCTGGTCGGCGGGCCCCCCGCGGCGATTCTCCGGCCCGCGATGGGCGAACTCCCGCCGCTGTCAGGCCACTCCCGCCGACATGGTTTAAACCACCTCTGGTGCCGGCGGGAGCAGGCGGTGTGAGCGGGCCCCGGGGTCCTGGGGGGGACACGGGGCGATCTGACCCCGGGGGGTGACCCCATGGTGGTCTGGCAACGATTGGGGCCCACCGATCGGCGTGGGAGCCTGTGCCGTGGGGTCACTCTTTTTCTTCCACCGCCGCCATGGCCTCCACCATGGTGGAGGCGGAAGAAATCCCCTCCACTGCGCATGCGCCGGGGTGACGTCAGCGGCTGCTGATGCACCGGCGCATGCATGGACTCACGCCGACCGGCGAAGGCCTTTCGGCCAGCCGTTCGTGCCGGCTGGCGGGGCGCCAAAGGCCATTCGTGTCGGTCAGCCGAGCGGGAGCCACTCCAGCGCGGGCCTAGCCCCTAAAGGTGTGGAGGATCCGCACCTTTGGGGAGGCCGAACGCCAGAGTGGTTCTCACCACTCCGGTACGCCGGGACCCCCCGCCCCGCCGGGTAGGGGAGAATCCCGGCCCATAAGACCATAAGAGGCTTTCATTGAACTGATCTTAAGATGTTGGCTTCCAGATGTTGGCTATATGACTACGGACAGCCTGAGGTGTCAATCAGACCGGTTATATTTCAAAACCTAAACAACCCCCGCCCTTTTATACTGAGCTAAGGATACAAAGAGAGACACCCAGGGCTGCTGGATTTCTGGGGTTTCTCCTGGCATCTCCCTGTTGTCTAAGACTGGCATGAGCTCATCTGCAGGCAGCCATAATTGAACAGCTGTATTTACATCTCCCCAACAGAGAGAGCACTAGAGAGGCCGATCTAACTAAATGCTCAGCTCTTAAAATAGACCACAGCCACCTCCACTTCTCCCCCCACTCACCCCACCACTCCCCACCTCTGAAAAAGAATGATGTGGAGATGCCGGCGTTGGACTGGGGTGAGCACAGTAAGAAGTCCTACAACACCAGGTTAAAGTCCAACATACTCGTGCGACTCGGTCAACGTTGTCTACCTCCTACGCTGCAGGAAAGGATGTCCTGAAGTGTGGTACATTGGTGAGACCATGCAGACGCTGCGACAACGGATGAACGGACATCTGTTCCCCAAGGACGCCCGACAACGCAGAATCGCTAAACAGAAACTTATAGCTACGTTCCGCACACTTGAGTGCGGCCTCAACCGGGACCTGGGATTCATGTCGCATTACATTCATCCCCCACCATCTGGCCTGGACTTGCAAAATCCTACCACTGTCCTGGCTAGAGACAATTTGTACCTCTTTAACCTGTGATTATCCCTCTCTCTGGATCTGTAAAGACTTAAGTACTTGCAAATGCTCGCATTCTAAGCATTGGGCGGATTCTCCGACCCCCGCCGGGTCGAAGAATCGCCGGGTGGCTGCGTGAATCCCGCCCCGCCTCTCAGACGGTGGCTGCTGAATTCTCCGGTGCCAGTTTTTTGGTGGCGACAGGGATCACGTCGCGGCAGTCGGGGGCCGATGGCAGTGACTCCCCCGCCGATTCTCTGGGCTTCGATGGGCCGAGTGGCCGCCCATTTTTCGGCCAGGACCGCCGGCGTGAAATACACCAGGTCCATACAGGCGGGATCTGGCTCTGAGGGCGGACTGCGGAGTGTCGGGGTGCTCCGGCCCCGGGTGGAGCCCCACAGTGGCCTGGCCCGCGATCGGGGCCCACTGATCTGTGGGCGGGCCTGTTCCGTCAGGGCACCCTTTCCCTCCGTGCCAGCCTCTGTAAAGCTCCGCCATGGCCGGCGCGGAGAAGAAACCCCCCACACATGCGCAGGGATCACGCCAGCGGTTCTATGCATGCGCCAGAACACACTGGCGCGCCCGCACATGCACCAACTCGCGCCGGCCGGCGGAGGCCCTTTGGCGCCGGTTGGAGGATGAGCCAATCACTCCAGTGCCGGACTAGCCCCAGGAAGTGTGGAGGATTCCAGAACTTCCTGGCGGCCCGACGCCGGAGTGGTTTACGCCACACTTTGGCACCGGTACGGCCCACCCGCTGGTTGGGGGAGGATCCCGGCCATTGTCTGGCATCTTTGACTTTGTCTAACTAGACGTTTCTGTAACCTACCTCTTCATTCACCTCAGGAAGGAGCTGCGCTCCGAAAGCTAGTGATTGAAACAAATCTGTTGGACTTTAACCTGGTGTTGTAAGACTTCTTACTGAAAAAGAATGGTCAGACTAAAAATGTTAACTCTGTTTCCCTCTCCACGGATGCTACCAAACCCGCTGAACTTTTCCAGAACTTTCTGCTTCTATTTCAGATTTCCAGCATTCCCAATATTTTCCTTTGCCTCAAAATAGATAAATTTCCTGCCTAAGGGAATTAAGGGTGGAAATTGCCGGGGCTGTGACCACACCTCCCATAGTCCTTCGGTAGGGGAGTGGACCTCGAGGATTCCAAACCCTTGTTTGAAAAGATGGAAGAGAGATAAACCCAATACAACACAGTACTCTTGCCCTCACTGCTTTTGTGTCACATTAACGTCCCGACCTATACCAGACCTCTCGGCCTAGATCTCATTCAATCCCATCATTCCTTTTTCTGTTAACTGAGCCAATCCGCTCTTTGTTGCCTCAGTTGTTCTCTGTTCAATCCCAACAATGCCATCGCAGACCCACCTGAATCTGCACTGCCCATGTAGGAAGTAGGTTCCGCAGCCTCGGCCTCTCCGTCAGAAACCTCCAATGGTGGACTTTGACTCTCCAACTGTTCATCATCAGAACTACGCTCGGCTGAGGATATGTACTGCGGGCAACAGTGTGACACGTAGGGAACCTGCATCAAAGAGACAGGCCATGAAGTAGACATAACTTACAAACAGTCAAACACACTGATGCTTATTGAGTTTGAGACATGGGAGCACATTTAAAGAAATATCAAGTCTCCAACCTGTCAAAGCGACACCGAGAGAGCAAGATCCAAAACCCTGGTTTCATACAGTAACGCTCACCAAGACGCTGCAGTGATCGAGTCAGCTGAGATTGGATCAAAGGCCTGGAATTCAGTGATTTGAAAGGGAGAGTGAGAAGCGGAGGTGTTGTAGCACTGTTGCTTCACAGCTGCAGGGTCCCAGTTTCAATTCCCAACTTGGGTCACTGTCAGTGGGGATTCTTCACATTCTCCCTGCGTGTGGGTAGATTTCCTCCGGGTGCTCTGGTGAGGTAATTTGGACATTCTGAATTCTCCCTCTGTGTACCTGAACAGGCGCCGGAATATGGCGACTAGGGGCTTTCACAGTAACTTCATTGAAGTGTTCGGGCTGGTTTAGCACAGGGCTAAATCGCTGGATTTTAAAGCAGACCAAGGCAGGCCAGCAGCATGGATTCAATTCCCATACCAGCCTCCCCGAAAAGTTGCCGGATTGTGGCGACTAGGGGCTTTTCACAGTAACTTCATTTGAAGCCTACTTGTGAAAATAAGCGATTTTTATTTTCCATTTCATTTCATGAAATCCGACTTGTGACAATAATAAAGATTGCTGTAACAGAGCATGGACAGGAAGATGTGGATGACAAGAAAATAAAGGTGAGAATTTTAAAACTAAGCTGTTGCGAGACCAGGATGCAAAACAGGTCAGCAATGACGGGGCTGCACTGTCAGAATCTCAGTACTGAGGGAGTGCTGCACTGTCAGAGGGTCAGTACTGAGGGAGAGCTGCACTGTCAGAGGGTCAGTACTGAGGGAGTGCTGCACTGTCAGAGGGTCAGTACTGAGGGAGTGCTGCAATGTCAGAGGGTCAGTACTGAGGGAGTGCTGCACTGTCAGAGGGTCAGTACTGAGGGAGTGCTGCACTGTCAGAGGGTCAGTACTGAGGGAGAGCTGCACTGTCAGAGGGTCAGTACTGAGGGAGTGCTGCACTGTCACAGGTTCACTACTGAGGGAGTGCTGCACTGTCAGAGGGTCAGCACTGTGGGAGTGCTGTGCTGTCAGAGGGTCAGTACTGAGGGAGTGCTGCACTGTCAGAGGATCAGTACTGAGAGAGTGCTGCGCTGTCAGAGGGTGATTACTGAGGGAGTGCTGCACTGTCACAGGTTCACTACTGAGGGAGTGCTGCACTGTCAGAGGGTCAGTACTGAATGAGTGCTGCGCTGTCAGAGGGTCAGTACTGAGGGAGTGCTGCACTGTGAGAGGGTCAGTACTGAGGGAGTGCTGCACTGTCAGAGGGTCAGTACTGAGGGAGAGCTGCACTGTCAGAGGGTCGGTACTGAGGGAGTGCTGCACTGTCACAGGTTCACTACTGAGGGAGTGCTGCACTGTCAGAGGGTCAGCACTGAGGGAGTGTTGCACTGTCAGAGGGTCAGCACTGTGGGAGTGCTGCGCTGTCAGAGGGTCAGTACTGAGGGAGTGCTGCACTGTCAGAGGATCAGTACTGAGGGAGTGCTGCGCTGTCAGAGGGTGAGTACTGAGGGAGTGCTGCACTGTCACAGGTTCACTACTGAGGGAGTGCTGCACTGTCAGAGGGTCAGTACTGAATGAGTGCTGCGCTGTCAGAGGGTCAGTACTGAGGGAGTGCTGCACTGTGAGAGGGTCAATACTGAGGGAATGCTGCACTGCCAGTGGGTCAGTGCTGAGGGAGTGCTGCACTGTCTTAGGGTCAGTACTGAGGGAGTGCTGCACTGTCAGAGGGTGAGTGCTGAGGGAGCGCTGCACAGTCAGAGGGTCAGTTCTGAGGGAGTGCTGCACTGTCAGAGGCTCAGCACTGAGAGAGCCCTGCAGAGTCAGAGGGTCAGAACTGAGGGAGTGCTGCACTATCAGAGGGTCAGTATTGAGGGAGTGCTGCACTGTCAGAGGGTCACTACTGAGGGAGTGCTGCACTGTCAGAGGGTCAGTAATGAGGGAGCGCTGAACAGTCAGAGGGTCAGTACTGAGGGAGTGCTGCACTATCAGAGGGTCAGTACTGAGGGAGTGCTGCAGTCAGAGGGTCAGGTCTGAGGGAGTGCTGCACTGTCACAGGGTCAGTACTGAGGGAGTGCTGCACTGTCACAGGGTCAGGACTGAGGGAGTGCTGCGCTGTCAGAGGGTCAGTACTGAGGGAATGCTGCACTGTCAGAGGGTCAGTACTGAGGGAGTGCTGCACTGTCAGAGGGTCAGTACTGAGGGAGTGCCGCACTGTCAGGATCAGCACTGAGGGAATGCTGCACTGTCAGAGGGTCAGTACTGAGGGAGTGCTGCACTGTCAGAAGGTCAGAACTGAGGGAATGCTGCACTGTCAGAGGGTTAGTACTGAGGGAGTGCCGCACTGTCAGAGGGTCAGTACTGAGGGAGTGCTGCACTGTCACAGGTTCACTACTGAGGGAGTGCTGCACTGTCAGAGGGTCAGTACTGAATGAGTGCTGCGCTGTCAGAGGGTCACTACTGAGGGAGTGCTGCACTGTCAGAGGGTCAGTACTGAGGGAATGCTGCACTGCCAGTGGGTCAGTGCTGAGGGAGTGCTGCACTGTCACAGGGTCAGTAGTGAGGGAGTGCTGCACTGTCAGAGGGTGAGTGCTGAGGGAGCGCTGCACAGTCAGAGGGTCAGTACTGAGGGACTGCAGCACTGTCAAAGGGTCTGTACTGAGTGAGTGCTGCGCTGTCAGAGGGTCAGAACTGAGGGAGTGCTGCACTATCAGAGGGTCAGTATTGAGGGAGTGCTGCACTATCAGAGGGTCAGTATTGAGGGAGTGCTGCACTGTCAGAGGGTCACTACTGAGGGAGTGCTGCACTGTCAGAGGGTCAGTAATGAGGGAGCGCTGAACAGTCAGAGGGTCAGTACTGAGGGAGTGCTGCACTATCAGAGGGTCAGTACCGAGGGAGTGCTGCAGTCAGAGGGTCAGGTCTGAGGGAGTGCTGCACTGTCACAGGGTCAGTACTGAGGGAGTGCTGCACTGTCACAGGGTCAGGACTGAGGGAGTGCTGCGCTGTCAGAGGGTCAGTACTGAGGGAATGCTGCACTGTCAGAGGGTCAGTACTGAGGGAGTGCTGCACTGTCAGAGGGTCAGTACTGAGGGAGTGCCGCACTGTCAGGATCAGCACTGAGGGAATGCTGCACTGTCAGAGGGTCAGTACTGAGGGAGTGCTGCACTGTCAGAAGGTCAGAACTGAGGGAATGCTGCACTGTCAGAGGGTTAGTACTGAGGGAGTGCCGCACTGTCAGAGGGTCAGTACTGAGGGAGTGCTGCACTGTCACAGGTTCACTACTGAGGGAGTGCTGCACTGTCAGAGGGTCAGTACTGAATGAGTGCTGCGCTGTCAGAGGGTCACTACTGAGGGAGTGCTGCACTGTCAGAGGGTCAGTACTGAGGGAATGCTGCACTGCCAGTGGGTCAGTGCTGAGGGAGTGCTGCACTGTCACAGGGTCAGTAGTGAGGGAGTGCTGCACTGTCAGAGGGTGAGTGCTGAGGGAGCGCTGCACAGTCAGAGGGTCAGTACTGAGGGACTGCAGCACTGTCAAAGGGTCTGTACTGAGTGAGTGCTGCGCTGTCAGAGGGTCAGAACTGAGGGAGTGCTGCACTATCAGAGGGTCAGTATTGAGGGAGTGCTGCACTGTCAGAGGGTCACTACTGAGGGAGTGCTGCACTGTCAGAGCGTCAGTAATGAGGGAGCGCTGAACAATCAGAGGGTCAGTACTGAGGGAGTGCTGCACTATCAGAGGGTCAGTACTGAGGGAGTGCTGCAGTCAGAGGGTCAGTACTGAGGGAGTCCTGCACTGTCAGTGTTTCAGTACTGAGGGACTGCTGCACTGTCAGAGGTTCAGTACTGAGGGAGTGCTGCACTGTCACAGGGTCAGTACTGAGGGAGTGCTGCGCTGTCAGAGGGTCAGTACTGAGGGAATGCTGCACTGTCAGAGGGTCAGTACTGAGGGAGTGCTGCACTGTCAGAGGGTCAGTACTGAGGGAGTGCTGCACTGTCAGAAGGTCAGAACTGAGGGAATGCTGCACTGTCAGAGGGTCAGTATTGAGCTGGTGCTGCACTGTCAGAGGGTCAGTACTGAGCAAATGCTGCACTGTCAGAGGGTTAGTACTGAGGGAGTGCCGCACTGTCAGAGGGTCAGTACTGAGGGAGTGCTGCACTGTCAGAGAGTCAGTACTGAGGGAATGCTGCACTGCCAGTGGGTCAGTGCTGAGGGAGTGCTGCACTGTCAGAGGGTCAGTGCTGAGGGAGCGCTGCACAGTCAGAGGGTCAGTACTGAGGGAGTGCTGCACTGTCAGAGGCTCAGCCCTGAGAGAGCCCTGCAGAGTCAGAGGGTCAGAACTGAGGGAGTGCTGCACTATCAGAGGGTCAGTATTGAGGGAGTGCTGCACTGTCAGATGGTCAGTACTGCGGGAATGCTGCGCTGTCAGAGGGTCAGTCTGAGGGAGTGCTGCACTGTCAGAGGGTCAGTACTGAGGGAGCGCTGCACTGTCAGAGGGTCAGTACTGAGGGAGTGCTGCACTGTCAGAGGGTCAGTACTGAGGGAGCGCTGCACTGTCAGAGGGTCAGTACTGAGGGAGTGCTGCACTGTCAGAGGGTCAGTACTAAGGGAGTGCTGCACTGTCAGGGGATCAGTACTGAGGGAATGCTGCACTGTCAGAGGGTCAGGACTCAACGAGTGCTGGTCAGCCAGAGGGTCAGTACTGATGGAGTGCTGCACTGTCAGAGGTTCAGGACTCAACGACTGCTGCTCAGTCAGAGTGTCAGTACTATGGGAGTGCTGCACTGTCAGAGGGTCAGTATTGAGGGAGTGCTGCACTGTCAGAGGGTCAGTACGTGCGAGTGCTGCACTGTCAGAGGGTCAGTATTGAGAGATGCAGCACAGTCAGAAGGTCAGAACTGAGGGAATGCAGCACTTTCAGAGGATCGGTACTGAGCGAATGCTGCACTGTCAGAGGGTTAGTACTGAGGGAGTGCTGCACTGTCAGAGGGTCAGTACTGAGGGAATGCTGCACTGTCAGAGGGTCAGTACTGAGGGAGTGCTGCACTGTCAGAGGGTCAGTACTGAGGGAGTGCTGCACTGTCAGAGGGTCGGTACTGAGGGAGTGCTGCACTGTCAGAGGGTCAGTACTGAGGGAGTGCTGCACTGTCAGAGGGTCGGTACTGAGGCAGTGCTGCACTGTCAAAGGGTCAGTACTGAGGGAGTCCTGCACTGTCAGAGGGTCAGTACTGAGGGAGTGCTGCACTGTCAGAGGGTCGGTACTGAGGCAGTGCTGCACTGTCAAAGGGTCAGTACTGAGGGAGTCCTGCACTGTCAGAGGGTCAGTACTGAGGGAGTGCTGCACTGTCAGAGGGTCGGTACTGAGGCAGTGCTGCACTGTCAGAGGGTCAGGACTCAACGAGTGCTGCTCAGTCAGAACATAGAACATAGAACAGTACAGCACAGAACAGGCCCTTCGGCCCTCGATGTTGTGCCGAGCAGTGATCACCCTACTTAAACCCACGTAACCCGTATACCCGTAACCCAACAATCCCGCCATTAACCTTACACTACGGGCAATTTAGCATGGCCAATCCACCTAACCCGCACATCTTTGGACTGTCAGAGTGTCTGCTGAGGGAGTGCTGCACTGTCAGAGGGTCAGTACTGAGGGAGCCCTGCAGAGTCAGAGGGTCAGAACTGAGGGAGTGCTGCACTATCAGAGGGTCAGTATTGAGGGAGTGCTGCACTGTCAGATGGTCAGTACTGCGGGAATGCTGCGCTGTCAGAGGGTCAGTCTGAGGGAGTGCTGCACTGTCAGAGGGTCAGTACTGAGGGAGCGCTGCACTGTCAGAGGGTCAGTACTGAGGGAGTGCTGCACTGTCAGAGGGTCAGTACTGAGGGAGCGCTGCACTGTCAGAGGGTCAGTACTGAGGGAGTGCTGCACTGTCAGACTGTCAGTACTGAGGGAGTGCTGCACTTTCAGAAGGTCAGTACTAAGGGAGTGCTGCACTGTCAGGGGATCAGTACTGAGGGAATGCTGCACTGTCAGAGGGTCAGGACTCAACGAGTGCTGGTCAGCCAGAGGGTCAGTACTGAGGGAGTGCTGCACTGTCAGAGGGTCAGGACTCAACGACTGCTGCTCAGTCAGAGTGTCAGTACTATGGGAGTGCTGCACTGTCAGAGGGTCAGTATTGAGGGAGTGCTGCACTGTCAGAGGGTCAGTACGTGCGAGTGCTGCACTGTCAGAGGGTCAGTATTGAGAGATGCAGCACAGTCAGAAGGTCAGAACTGAGGGAATGCAGCACTTTGAGAGGATCGGTACTGAGCGAATGCTGCACTGTCAGAGGGCTAGTACTGAGGGAGTGCCACACTGTCAGAGGGTCAGTGCTGAGGGAATGCTGCACTGTCAGAGGGTCAGTATTGAGGGAGTGCTGCACTGTCAGAGGGTCAGTACGTGCGAGTGCTGCACTGTCAGAGGGTCAGTATTGAGAGATGCAGCACAGTCAGAAGGTCAGAACTGAGGGAATGCAGCACTTTCAGAGGATCGGTACTGAGCGAATGCTGCACTGTCAGAGGGTTAGTACTGAGGGAGTGCTGCACTGTCAGAGGGTCAGTACTGAGGGAATGCTGCACTGTCAGAGGGTCAGTACTGAGGGAGTGCTGCACTGTCAGAGGGTCAGTACTGAGGGAGTGCTGCACTGTCAGAGGGTCGGTACTGAGGCAGTGCTGCACTGTCAAAGGGTCAGTACTGAGGGAGTCCTGCACTGTCAGAGGGTCAGTACTGAGGGAGTGCTGCACTGTCAGAGGGTCGGTACTGAGGCAGTGCTGCACTGTCAGAGGGTCAGGACTCAACGAGTGCTGCTCAGTCAGAACATAGAACATAGAACAGTACAGCACAGAACAGGCCCTTCGGCCCTCGATGTTGTGCCGAGCAGTGATCACCCTACTTAAACCCACGTAACCCGTATACCCGTAACCCAACAATCCCGCCATTAACCTTACACTACGGGCAATTTAGCATGGCCAATCCACCTAACCCGCACATCTTTGGACTGTCAGAGTGTCTGCTGAGGGAGTGCTGCACTGTCAGAGGGTCAGTACTGAGGGAGTGCTGCACTGTCAGAGGGTCAGTACTGAGTGAGTGCTGCGCTGTCAGAGGGTCAGTACTGAGGGAGTGCTGTACTGTCAGAGGGTCAGTACTGAGAGAGTGCTGCACTGTCAGAGGGTCAGTACTGAGGGAGTGCTGCCCTGTTAGAGGGTCAGTGCTGAGGGAATGCTGCACTGTCACAGAGTCGGTACTGAGGGACTGCAGCACTGTCAAAGGGTCTGTACTGAGTGAGTGCTGCGCTGTCAGAGGGTCAGTACAGAGGGAGTGCTGCACTGTCAGAGGGTCAGTACAGAGGGAGTGCTGCACTGTCAAAGGATCTGTACTGAGTGAGTGCTGCACTGTCAGAGGGTCAGTACTGAGCGAATGCTGCACTGTCAGAGGGTCAGTACTGAGGGAGTGCTGCACTCTCAGAGGGTCAGTACTGAGGGAGTGCTGCACTTTCAGACTGTCAGTACTGAGGGAGTCCTGCACTGTCAGTGTTTCAGTACTGAGGGACTGCTGCACTGTTAGAGGGTAACTACTGAGGAAGTGCTGCTCTGTCACAGGTTCACTACTGAGGGAGCGCTGCACTGTCAGAGTCTCAGTACTGAGGGACTGCTGCACTGTCACAGGGTCAGTACTGAGGGAGTGCTGCACTGTCAGAGGGACAGTATTGAGGGAGTGCTGCACTGTCAGAATTTTAGTACTGAGGGAGTGCTGCACTGTCAGAGGGTCAGTATTGAGCTGGTGCTGCACTGTCAGAGGGTCAGTACTGAGGGAGTGCTGCACTGTGAGAGGGTCAGTACTGAGGGAATGCTGCACTGCCAGTGGGTCAGTACTGAGGGAGTGCTGCACTGTCACAGGGTCAGTACTGAGGGAGTGCCTCACTGTCAGAGGGTCAGTGCTGAGGGAGCGCTGCACTGTCAGAGTCTCAGCACTGAGAGAGCCCTGCAGAATCAGATGGTCAGAACTGAGGGAGTGCTGCACTATCAGAGGGTCAGTATTGAGGGAGTGCTGCACTGCCAGAGGCTCACTACTGAGGGAGTGCTGCACTGTCAGAGGGTCAGTACTGAGGGAGTGCTGCAGCCAGAGGTCAGGACTGAGGGAGTGCTGCACTGTCACAGGGTCAGTACTGAGGGAGTGCGGCACTGTCAGAGGTTCAGTACTGAGGGAGTGCTGCACTGTCACAGGGTCAGTACTGAGGGAGTGCTGCGCTGTCAGAGGGTCAGTACTGAGGGAATGCTGCACTGTCAGAGGGTCAGTACTGAGGGAGTGCTGCACTGTCAGAGGATCAGTACTGAGGGAGTGTTGCACAGTCAGAGGGTCAGTCCTGAGGGAGAACTAATGATCAAATGTGAGCGACAGATTCCCATACAGACTTGGAAAAGGTTATAAGAGATAGGGTTTATAATCATCTTGAAAAGAACAAGTTGATTAACGATACTCAACCTGGTTTTGTGAAGGGTAGGTCATGCCTCACAAACCTTATTGAGTTTTTTGAGAAGGTGACCAAATAGGTGGATGAGGGTAAAGCGGTTGATGTGGTGTATATGGATTTCAGTAAGGCGTTTGATAAGGTTCCCCACGGTAGGCTATTGCAGAAAATAAGGAAGTATGTGATTGAAGGTGATTTAGCGGTTTGGATTAGTAATTGGCTAGCTGAAAGAAGACAGAGGGTGGTGGTTGATGGCAAATGTTCATCCTGGAGTTCAGTTACTAGTGGTGTACCGCAAGGATCTGTTTTGGGGCCACTGCTGTTTGTCATTTTTATAAATGACCTGGAAGAGGGTGTAGAAGTTAGTAAATTTGCAGATGACACGAAGGTCGGTGGAGTTGTGGATAGTGCTGAAGGATGTTATAGGATACAGAGGGATAAGCTGCAGAGATGGGCTGAGAGGTGGCAGATGGAGTTTAATGCGGAAAAGTGTGAGGTGGTTCACTTTGGAAGGAGTAACAGGAATGCAGAGTACTGGGCTAATGGCAAGATTCTTGGTAGTGTAGATGAACAGAGAGATCTCGGCATCCAGGTACATAAATCCCTGAAAGTTGCCACCCAGGTTAATAGGGCTGTTAAGAAGGCATATGGTGTGCTAGCCTTTATCAGTAGGGGGATTGAGTTTCGGAGCCACAAGGTCATGTTGCAGCTGTACATAACTCTGGTGCGGCCGCACCTGGAGTACTGCGTGCAGTTCTGGTCACCACACTTCAGGAAGGATGTGGAAGCTTTGGAAAGGGTTCAGAGGAGATTTACTATGATGTTGCCTGGTATGGAGGGAAGTTCTTACGAAGAAAGGCTCAGGGACTTGAGGTTGTTTTCGTTAGAGTGTAGAAGGCTGAGAGGTGACTTAATAGAGACATATAAGATAGTCAGAGGGTTAGATAGGGTGGACAGTGAGAGTCTTTTCCTCGGATGGTGATGACCAACACAAGGGGACATAGCTTTAAATTGAGGGCTGGTAGATGTAGGACAGATGTCAGAGGCAGTTTCTTTACTCAGAGAGTAGTAGGGGTGTGGAACGCCCTGCTTGCAACAGTCGTAGACTCGCCAAATTTAAGGGCATTTAAGTGGTCACTGGATAGACATATGGATGAAAATGGAATAGTGTAGGTCAGATAGGCTTCAGATGGTTTCACAGGTCAGTGCAACATCGAGGGCCGAAGGGCCCGTACTGCGCTGTAATGTTCTATGTTATGGACTTGTGAAGCTGTGGGACTCCCATTGGGAGGCAGTGTTTTGTCAACATTCAGTGTTAGGTGGATGGAGAAAGGGGGTTTTGGGGAGACGGTGGGCAAGCGTGATTTGAACTGTTTGTTCATATTGAGGGAAAATGGCAGCATGGAGAGGGAATGCTGGCGGATTCTCTGTTGTAATGACTGTATTTCACATCACACGCGGGAAGCTCGAGCGATGAGAACACTCAGTGTTGGTGAGCACTTCCTGGGCTTTGCAATGTCGTGGGCTCTGCCTGAGGTGAAACACTTCCTGACTTGGGGCAATATCGCCGTTGTAATAGGAAGCGCCTGACCTCCCACTAGCACTGTTACCTCTTATGAAACAGTCCAAGCAAGTATTTCCAACCGTTTAAATTATTTCTGCTTCAATATTCATATCAAACAGAGTTGACCATATATTAAAGGTAAACTGACATTAGAGAGACCCACATGTTGGTTATTGATGTGATCTCAGTGTGGATCATACAATTGGACAACACGGTAGCACAGTGGTTAGCACAGTTGCTTCAGAGCTCCAGGGTCCCAGGTTCAATTCCCTGCTTGGGTCTGTGTGGAGTCTGCACGATCTCCCCGTGTGTGCGTTGGTTTCCTCCGGGTGCTCCGGTTTCTTCCCACAGTCCAAAGATGTGAAGGTTCGGTGAATTGGCCATGATCAATTGCCCTTAGTGACCAAAACTCGTTTGGTGGGGTTACAGGGATAGGGTGGAGGTACGGACTCTCGTAGAGGTATGGGCTTTGGTAGGGTGCTCTTTCCAAGGGCCAGTGCAAACTCAATGGGTCGAGTGGCCTCCTGCACTTTAAATTCTATCATTCTATGATTCTAACCATGGGATGGTTACAGAACAGAAGGAGGCCATTCAACCCAGCACTCGTGTTGGCTCTCGTGTCTCACTACCTCACCTTTTTCCCGTCTCTCTGCAAAGCTTTCCCTTTTGGGTAATAATCCCATTATCTTTTGAAAGCTGTGATTGGCAGTTCTTCAGCAAAGTTATTCATTTCCCGTTCAGGTTAATTTCTTTCGTGACTCCAAAATCCAGAGAGCCCTTACAGTGCAGATGGAGGCCATTCAGCCCATTGAATCTGCACCGACCCTCTGAAAGAGCGCACAACCTCAGCTCACTCCCCCATCCTATCCCCGTCAACACATCTAACCTTCACAGCTTTGGACACTAAGGGACAATTTGGCATGGCCAAACCACCTAACCTGCATATTTTTGGACACAAAGTGACAATTTGGCATGGCCAAACCACCTAACCTGCACATTTTTGGACACAAAGTGACAATTTGGCATGGCTAATCCACATAACCTGCACATTTTTGGACAATAAGGGGCAATTTAACATGACCAATCCACCTAACCTGCACAGTTTTGGATAATAAGGGGCAATTTAACATGGCCAATCCACCTAACCTGCCCATGTTTGGACAATAAGGGGCAATTTAACATGGCCAATCCACCTAACCTGCCCATGTTTGGACAATAAGGGGCAATTTAACATGGCCAATCCACCTAACCTGCCCATGTTTGGACAATAAGGGGCAATTTAACATGGCCAATCCACCTAACCTGCCCATGTTTGGACAATAAGGGGCAATTTAACATGGCCAATCCACCTAACCTGCCCATGTTTGGACAATAAGGGGCAATTTAACATGGCCAATCCACCTAACCTGCCCATGTTTGGACAATAAGGGGCAATTTAACATGACCAATTCACCTAACCTGCACTGTTTTGGAATCCATTTCCTTACCTCACCACCTCGCTGAGCTCTTTATTGCGAGGAAGTGCACTTCTTCAACATTTATCTCCAAGTTCAAGACAATATATAGACTTTAGGAAGAAAGGAACAGGAGGAGGCCATTCAGCCTGCTCCACCATTCAATATAATCATGGCTCATTGGACACTTTGATGCCTTTTACACCTGTTATCTCCATTACCTTTTATGTGATTTCCATAGTCATTTCTATGGTAGCTGAATAATTAAATTTGAATACATTTGAGCTCAAATAAATTACCTTCCCCGACGTGTGATAGCCTCAGATCATTTTAAAAGAGGAGTATTTCTGCACCATTCCATATTGTGGAAATCGGCTGTCAGTTCCTCAACATCTAAATATTACTAAAAATGGATCCTGAATGGTTCCAAGCAGAGGTATGAAAGGTTGTCAGGTAAAGAAGTGACTTCTGTATATCAATTGAGATTTCAAAAGAGAACTTGGATCATTGTCTAAAGAGAAATAATATGCAGGAGTACAGGGGAATGGGAGGGAAATGGCATCAGAGAAATTGCTCTTGCAAAGGCTGAATGGCTTCCTTCTGTGCTGTAATAGTAAAAAGTAAGAAATATTAAATAAAAATTAATCATGTTTGGCCCTTGGCTGTCCAATAATTACAGTCACGAGGTTTGTAAATGTAAACATGATTGTTTTTTATTTAATTACAAGAACTGCAATGAAATATGCAGCAAATATAACTGGTTAACTATTATCCAATTCCTGGGCAGCACGGTAGCACAGTGGTTATCACAGTTGCCTCATGACGCTGAGGTCCCAGGTTTGACCCCGGCTCTGGGTCACTGCCCGTGTGGAGTTTGCACATTCTCCCTGTGTTTACATGGGTTTCGCCCCCACAACCCAAAGATGTGCAGGCTAGGTGGATTGGCCACGCTAAATTGCCCTTTAGTTGGAAAAAATGAATTGGCTACTCTAAATTTATTTTAAAAAACAATTATCTAATTCCTGACTTCTCATGCAGCTGCATTTTAGGTGGTTCCCCAGCAGACTCCGATACTTCGGGTTTTTGTCAATTTCAAAAGGCATTTCCAGGATAGGTTCGGCCTGCCTGGCAGAACAAACAGCCGGGAATCGGGGAAAGTCGAAATTGTCATCGAAGAGGGGCGGAGGTATGAAATGTCAGGCGTCGAGCACAAGCAAGGACTCATCAAAGATGGCGGGGCATATGGCCATGCCCATTACCCTCGATATGATGGCGGGGGCTGATGGAAAGAGAGTTAAAGAAATTTGGTGGGGAGATGGATGAATGGTGGTGGGTAAAGACCAAACGGCATTTGTCAAGGGGCGGAGGTTGACGGCAAAGATGCAACGTTTATTGAACGTGGTCCTTACCTGGGGGGGAAGGTCAGGTTCTGCAGATCATAATTTCACTCGATGCGGAGAAAGCGATTGACTGGGGAGACTGGGACTATCTGTTCGCGATATTTGGATTTGGTGCAGGTTCTGTACTGTGGGCGTGTCTGTTTTATGTGGCCCGTTTGCCAGTGGTTGCATTAACAAAGTGACTTCTGACCCCTGTCTGCCAGGGATGTCCGATGACCCCTTTGTTGTTTGCACTAGCAATAGGGTCACTGGCCATGGCCCAGATCGCCTCGAGAGTATGGGAGAGAATAGAGGAGGGGTGAAGCATAAAGTCTCGCTATACGTGAGGGAACCAGAGGGGTCAATGGGTAACATTATGGGGATCTTGCAGAATTTGGGGGCCTTTTCTGCTTAAAAACTAAATATAAGAAAGAGTGAATACTTTGTGATGGGGGTGCCGAGGCAGAGGGGGTTAGGGGAGTGCCATCCCGGATTTCTGTAACTTGGGGGTCCAGCTAGTAAGGGACTGGGGGAAGCTCCGGAGGTTGAATTATGCAAGCATGGTGGAGAAGGTCAAGGTTGGTCTGCAAAGATGGAGCGGTCTTCCATTATCCCTGGCGGGCTGAGTACAATCGGTTGACATGACCGAGATTTTAATTTTTATTCCAGTGCCTCTAAGGCATTTTTTAGAGAGATTGACCAGCTGGTGACTGGGTTTATTTGGGTGGGTAAAAGCCCAAGGATCAGGAGGACAGTGATCCAGATGCAGAGACAGGTAGGGGGCTTGATCTTGCCAATCTTTCAATACAACTATTGGGTGGATAATGCTGAAAAGGTGCTAGAGTAGCACAGGGACTCGTCTGGGTGGAAGGAGAGTCTGCCTAGGGGCGTTGGTAATGGCTCTATTAATGCTGGGGCTGAAGAAATACTCAGCTAATCCGGTGGTAGTGGCGACGTTAAGAATTTGGAGGCAACTCCGCCAATATTTTAAATTTAGGCCTGCCTTAAGGCTAACTCCCATCTGTGGGAACCAGCTATTTGAGCCTGCTTGGTCGGCTGGGAAGTTTAGGGAGTGGAGGGAAAAGAGTTTGAAGAAGGTGGCAGATGCATTTTTAGAGGGTTGGTTTGCTATCCTGGGGCACTGAAGTAAAAACATGGGCTTCTAGATACTGATGGGTTCAGCTATCTCCAGGTGCGTAGCTGAGTCAAAACATACTTCTCTGCCTTTCCGGTGAAGCTGCCTTCTATCGTGCTTGAGAGGATCTTCTCCTGCTCAGACTCGGAGGAGCGAACACGTTGGGTATTCACCAACAGAGAGTTAGGGAGCTGATGTACTTGGTTGAGGGTATGAAGGCAAAGTGGAAGCGACCTCATCCTGTGCGAAGGCATCTGATTCACCTGAGGAAGGAGCAGTGCTCCGAAAGCTAGTGTTTGACACAAACCTGTTGGACTTTAACCTGGTGTTGTAAGGCTTCTTACTGTGTGAGGTTGAGTCTCATCCAACTAAAAGTGGTGTTCCAGGCTCACCTCACCAAGGCTAGAATGAGTCCGTTTTTTGAAGGGATGGATGATAGATGTGTTCGGTGTTTGGGGGGCCTGGTGCACCACATGCACATGTTCTGGTTTTTCTCAAGCTAGTGGGCTTCTGAGGTCTTTTTTTGAGACTATGTCGGTAATCCCGAACATTAGTTTGGAACCTTGCCCATTAGTGGCGATTTTGATGGCTTTAGTTGTGCCTGAGCACCAAATGGGGGTGGGGCAGGTCTTTGCTGGCAAGGAGGCGGATCCTCTTGGGCTGGAGGTCACGTACCCCGGCAAGTGCCTTGGCGTGTCTGGGTGGCTTATTGGCATTTCTGCACCTCGAGAAGTGGAAGGGTTTTATCATAAATGACAACCGTATATAATGTACTTTAAAGAGCTGGGCTTACTAACTAAGTTAGATTATTGCAGGGGAAGGTGGGGGTGGGGGAGTGGGTTCTTACTGTTTAATTGTTATTCTGTGTTATTGTATGTATTGTATATAAATTCCTAAAAATTATAATAAAAATATTTTACCAAAAAATGTATGATCGAATTTCCCGCTTTAACTTGCCCCACCCTCTACACACACACACACACACACAAACGCACAAGACAGACAAACACAGAGGGTAAGAAAGGAGAAATAAAAAGTAAAAGGGGAAAAGAGTATTTGTTTCAGATGGTTGTTTCCAGCACCTTTCTCCTCTTCAAACTCTACTTTCAGTTTGAGGCTTTACTGTAGATTCATTTGAGCTCCAGTAATTTCAGAAACACAGCACTCACAGCCTTTCTGGAGAGAGTGAGATGGGTCCTGGTCTTTCTTTGCCTGTAATAGTTTTCCTGTAGATTTACTCATTCAGATTCTCTACAGTTTCAGGAAGACAGCACTCACAGTCTTTCTGGAGAAAACATGGGGGTGAGAGAGAGAGAGTCCTTGTCCCTGTGCTTCCAGGAGTAAAATTATGCTCCTTGGGACTCTGAAAATCATTCCACTGGGATAGGATCCAATCACCACCTGTTACCGACAGAGTTCAGCCTTTTGGGCCAGTTTAATAGCCAATAAATCAAACCAAGTCCCATCCCATATCTCCCTTTGGTGCTGAAAAGCCTGAAGCTCCTGTTCAAACTAGCAGAATCTAGCCGAGCGTTCTCTCCTGTAACTTCTGAATTCCTTGTTCTCTCTGCTGATTGACATAAAGATAGATGTCCATTCATCATTCATGGATCAAAAATCATAACGGCAAAATAAAAAAAAGGAGAAATCAGGGAATAAACAGGAAGCACCCCACAATTTTCAGTGAAAAGAATCACGTTTCAGTTTCTCTGTCAGAAGTCTAGTTCAGTGTGAAGACTAAATGCCGAGACATCACACTTACATGCACTGAAAGTGATAGTTCCCTTTTTTCAGTCTATAGTTGTGTGAAGCTGGATCTAGTGCATGTCTCTGCATCACATCTCAATATTGGTCAACCTTGGATGTCATACTTAAGGTTGGATGTACAAGATCAACTATAAGGCCAGATTTTGAGAAATGTTGTAACATGCATGCCCATGTGCCTCATTAGACCCAGTGGGTGTAGAAATAATAACATTTTTACAAAATACTTGATTTGCATATTTATATGTTGATCTATAATATGCCATTTTTAATAATTACAGCAAACTTTGTGTTACCCAGCACTCCATATAAGTGAAGATTCCATAGAACCCCTACAGTGCGGGAAGAGGCTATTTGGCCCATCGAACATGCACCGACCCTCTGAAAGAGTACCCTGCCGAGACCCACACACCCCGCACTATCTCTGTAACCCAGTAACTTCACCTAATCTTTGGACACTAAGGGACAACTGATCATGGCTAATCCACCACCTTACCTACACATTTTTGGACTGTGGGAAGAAACCGGAGCACCCGGTGGAAATCCACGAAATAGTGGGAGAACAGACTCCGCACTGACACCCGTGACCGGAATTGAACCCGGGTCCCTGGCTCTATGAGGCAGCAGTGCTAACCGCTGTGCCAGCGTGCCGCTCATCACTCCACCAACTGGAATTCTCTAGCTGGGGCCCGAAAACATCCCAGATCCCGCCGGCACGACGAGGAAAGCTCCTACAGTTAGAGACACTGATAGTCCTTCTTGTTCGTAGCTGCCATTGTAATCTTTACTTCCCTATTGCATTAATTCTAAACCCCATCCTACAATGATGAACGGGGGCTCTCCGTCGCGTGTCCGCCCCGCTACCGCTGCTTGCGCGGATGGAGAATTTGGCGCGCCGTTCACTGCCGGCCGGATTGGCTGCTCTCACTGTTTGTCGATGGGATTTCCCATTGAAACCTCCCCATCCTGCCGGGAAACCTTTGAACAGGGGTGTGCTGCTGGCAGACCAGAGACTCCTGCTGCCTTGTTCTGTAGACTGGCCGAAGTGAAAGAGGTACTGCAGAACATGTAGTTTGAAATAATTTATTATGGAAAAAACTGTAATAACTAGGATAAACGAACTAACAAACAACTAACACTAAACAACTCTTGTGGAACTACTGCAAATAGGTATACCTCCCACTACGCTTAACGCCCGACTCCCAGATCACATGGTGACGTGATGAGTTTACAATGTCACCTAGTGGTCGGAGGCCGTGCAAAACGTTATGTATCGTCACACCCGCCACCAGCGAAAGGAGGGAGAATTCGGCCAATAGTACCCAAGAAACTAGAGAAAAGCCCTGGTGAGAAACACAGAGGAGTAATGAGTATAGAACATAGAACAGTACAGCACAGAACAGGCCCTTCGGCCCTCGATGTTGTGCCGAGCAATGATCACCCTACTCAAACCCACGTATCCACCCTATACCCGTAACCCAACAACCCCCCCTTAACCTTACTTTTTCTTTAGGACACTACGGGCAATTTAGCATGGCCAATCCACCTAACCTGCCCACCTTTGGACTGTGGGAGGGAACCGGAGCACCCGGAGGAAACCCACGCACACACGGGGAGGACTTGCAGACTCCGCACAGACAGTGACCCAGCCGGGACCCTGGAGCTGTGAAGCATTTATGCTAACCACCATGCTACCGTGCTGCCCCCAATGTTGACATTAAAGCAAAAAATTGACATCTGTAAGTATTAATCAGCGGATGAAAGAATCTAGTGTTGGTTAGAGTGTAGCTATAATTCTAATTATAGTGATAATATAACGTAAAATGATTTGAGGGGGTGCCCGGAAAAATGTCTTCATCCAGGAGTGGTGGCTGTCTGGAATTTCATTGAAAGATACCTGGTTTTGCACCTGAGGCTCTGTAACCTCTGAAAGGTGCGATTCCAATGGGTGGCTAGTATTCTTTTTCAGCCGGTGCTGACAAGATGGATTGAATGGCCTCTTTCTGTTTTCTTTTCATGGCTCTATGGTTTATCCATGATAAACGATATCATGGGTCACTGATATGTTCGGAGGCTACCCCGCCCTCCAACCCAATGCTCATCGTAAAGGCAAAAATATTTATGAGGAAATGAAATTGACTGAATCATGCATATTTTCCAGTGGTTTTAAACATCCATCGCAGCATTAGAAAGTTAAATGTATCTGCTCAACAGGAATCAGCTGAGTATGAAGCTGCAGAAAAATACTGCTCATATTTTAACAAATTATTTGCTGCACATAATCCACCCCTTTGATTACATTTTTGAAGCAGACAATACTGACAATGCTCGGCAAATTCTACCTTAGAAGGTGCTAGTAAATCTGGAATAAAGATGGAATTACAATGTTTGCGTCTGAAAATGCAAAAATAGTTTCCCAGTGTTATGTTTTCAGACATGTCTGCTGACGAAGAAGGTTTTGAAGGACCTAATGTAAGGCCACGGACAAATATTATTGTCCAGAATTAGGAAGGAAAGTCACCACAGTCCCAGATGACCATAGGCTACTTTCCCTTTCGAGAGGGAGAGCTGACTGGCGGTGATTTAACCTAAGGATCACCACACCTCAGGCGAGGGGCAAGGTTGAGAAGGCAGGACTTCATGAGTAACCTCAGCTGGTACAGGAATTGAAACCACACTGTTGGCCTCGCTCTGTATCATGTCTAATTCTGAGGAGTATTTTGTGAGTACTTGATTACTATTTTAAACTTCATTCTTTGATAGTTTCCATAGAATCCCCACAGTATAAAATGAGATCATTCAGCCCATTGACACTAAGTGTCCAAAGATGTGCAGGTTAGGCGGACTGGTCATTCTAAATTATCCCTTAGTGTCCAAAGATGTGCAGGTTAGTTCGGGTTACGGGGATAGGGCAGGGGTGTGGGCCTAGGTAAGGTGCTCTTTCAGAGGGTCGGTGCAGAGCCGATGAGCCGAATGGCCTCTTTTGCACTGTAGGAATTGTATGATCTGACCCCTCAACCCTGCTCTGCCATTCAATGAAATTGTGGCTGACTTTGGCTGATTTGATGGCTACCTCATCTCCACATTCCGCCTCATGCCAATAAACGTTGACTCCCGTGTTAGTAAAGAATATATCTATCTCTGCCTTGAAAATATTCAATGGCACCCGCCTCCACTGCACTCTAAGAGAGAGAGAACTACAGACACCTAACACTCAGAGAGAAAAGATTCTTTTGATCTCTGTCTTAAATGAGTGACCCCTTCTTTTTAAACTGTTTTGCTTAGTTCTAGTCCTTCCCACGCAGGAAATCATTACTTCAGCATTGACCCTGTCGAGTCATTTTAGAATCATTTAAGTTTCAAGAAGGTCACTTCTCATTCTTCTAAATTCCAATGGGTACAGGCCCAGCCTATTCAACAAGATGTAGCATTAGTTGAGTGAACCTTCTCTGAACTTCTGCTCATACATTTCTAGCTATTCTCAAATTAAGAGACCAAATCTGTTCACAGTACTCCAGATGTGACCTCACGGTACCCTGGGCAACTGTAATCAATATTACAGTTTTATATTTCAATTATAGAATCATAGAATTTTACAGCACAAAAGGAGGCCATTCGGCCCATCGTGTCCCCACCGGCTCCAAAAACAGCTATCTAGCTAATCCCATTGTCCAGCCCTCAAAATTCATCACTTTCAAATATATATCCAGCTCGCCTTTGAAATCTATGGAATCCAGCTCCATTACTCTCCCCGGCAGCGCATTTCAAACCCCAACAACTCTCTGAGTGAAGCAGTTTCTCCTCATCTCCCTCCTGTGTCTCTTACTGATCATCTTAAAATTGTAACCCCTAGTTACTGATATACCAACCAGTGAAAACAGGATATTCTTCTTTCCCCTGTCAAAATTGTTCATCATTTTAAACACCTCAATAAGGTCACCTCTTAATCTTCTCTGCTCCAAGGAGAACAAGACCAATTTCTCCAATCTTTCCTTGTATCTAAAATTCCTCGTTCCTGGTATCATTCCAGTAAATCTCTTTGGCACTCTCTCCAGGGCATTAACATCCTTCCTTAAATAAGGGGCGCGATTCTCCGCTGCCCACGCCGGTTGGGAGAATAGGGGGAGGGCCTCCCGACATTTTTTCGCCCTCCCGCTATTCTCCCCCCCTTCACCCGACCCACGTCACGAATCACCGCTCGCCGTTTTTTACGGCAAGCGGCGATTCTCCGCGGCCGATGGGCCGAGCAGCCGGGCCTTTACGCCCGTTTTTTCACGGCAGCAAACACACCTGCTCGCTGCCGTCGTAAAAACGGGCACTGGATGCCCATTTGGGGCATCCAGAGGCCCGTTTGGGGCGGGAGCACCACTGTTGTGCTCGGGAGGGGACAGGCCCACGATCGGTGCCCACCGATCATCAGGCCTGCGTCCAAAAGGGACGCACTATTTCCCCTCCGCCGCCCGACAAGATCAAACCACCACATCTTGTCGGGCGGCGGTGGAGAAATGCGGAACCGCACATGCGCGGGTTCCGTCAATGGCGTGATGACGTCACCTGCTCTTGCGCGGGTTGGAGCCGGCTCCAACCTACGCATGCGCAATTGACGTCATACAGATGCCAGCTGTGATTCCCGGGGTCTCGCTCCTAGCCCCGATTGGGGGGGGGGGGAATCTGGTCCCGGGAACGTGCGTGAAGGCTGCCGTGAAACACGGCCAGTTTCACGGCAGCCTTTACAACTCTCCGCCTTTGCGGAGAATCTCGCCCAAGGTGCCCAGAACTGAACACAATTCTCCAAATGTGGTCTGACCAATGATTTGTAGAGGTGTAACATAACTCCCTTGCTTTTATACTCTGTACCTCTATTTATAAACCCAAGGATGCTATAAGCCTTCTTAAGAACTGTTTCAACTTGCCTGGCCACCACCTTCAGAGAATTATACACTTGAACCCTGAGGTCCCTGTGCTCCTGTACTCCCAGCAAAGTTGTCCAATTGAGCCAATATTGTCTCCCCATGTTTCTCCTCCCAAAATGCCTCATCTCACATTCCGCTACATTGAAATTCATCTGCCAGGCGTCTGCCCATTTGGCCAACTTATCAATGTGCCTCTGAAGTCGCTCAGCATCATCCTCACAATTCACTATTCTCCCTAGTTTAGGATCATCTGCAAAAATTTGGAGATTTTTGCCTGCACCACCCATCTCTAAAACATTTATATAATTCAGAAAAAGCAAGGATCCCAACACTGAGCCCTGGGGAACACTACTTTCAACTCGCCTCCAGTCTGAGAAATGCCCATCCATACCATAGAATCATGGAAAAGTTACAGCACAGAAGGAGTCCATTCAGTCTATCTTGTCCATGCCAGCCCGAGGGCACCCAGGTGCCCTTTCTAATCCTACCTTCCTGCCCTGGTCCATAGCCCTGAAGCTTACAGCTTTCAAGGTGCAGATCCAGGTACTGTTTAAAAGAGTTTAGTGTCTCTGCCTCCACCACCACTGGGGCAGCGAATTCCAGACTCCAACCACCCTGTGGATAAAAAGATTCTTCCTCATACTCCCCGTACACCTTCTGCCACTTATCTTGAATCTCTGTCCCCTGGTTCTAGAATTCTCCACCAAGGGAAACAATTTGATCCTGTCCACTCTATCTCTTGCCCTTATAATTATGTATACTTCAATTAAGTCACCCCTCAGCCTTTGTTGTTCCAAGGAAAATGTTCCCAACCTATCCAATCTCTCCTGATAGCTACACTTTTCTATCCCTGGCAACATTCTTGGAAACCTCCTCTACACTCTCTCCAGAACAATAATGTCCTTCCTGTAATGTGGTGACCGGATCTGCACACAATATTCCAGTTGTGGCCTCACCAGTGTTTTATACAATTCCAACATTATATCCTTACTTTTATATTCTATACCTCTGCCACTGAAGGGGAGCTATCTATATACTTTCTTTACAACCTTGTCTGCTCAAACTGCTGCCTTTAGGGGCCTGTGTACTTGTACACCAAGATCTCTCGCTTCACCTACCCATGTTAGTATATCCCCATTTAGTGCGTACTCCCTATAACTGTTTGACCTCCCTAAATGCATGACCTCACGCTTCTCTGTGTTAATGCCATCTGCCACTTTATCACTACTTCACCAATCTATCTATCTCAATATGGAGATTATACCTATCCTCTACACTGTCCACCATTCGGCCAATCCTTGAGTCATCCACCCTTTGATTCCTATCTTCCCAATTCTTTTTTTTTCCAATTAAGGGGCAATTTAGCATGGCCAATTTACCTACCCTGACATCTTCGGGTTGTGGGGATGAGACACACACAGGCACAGGGAGAACGTGCAAACTCCACACAGTCAGTGACCCGGGGCCAGGATTGAACCCCGGCCCTCGGCGCCATGAGGCAGTAGTGCTAACCACTGTGTCACCGTGCTGGCCCACCGTATGCCTTCTTAACGAGCCCATTAACCTGTACTGCCACCTTCAGGGATCTGTGGACAAGCAGTCTCTGTTCCTCTGAGCTTCAGAGCGTTTAGCCATTTATTGAGACTCCCTTGTCTTGTTACTCCTTCCAATGCGCTTCAGCTCGCACTTTTCAGGGTTAAATTCTATCTGCCACTGATCTGCCCATTTGATTAATCCATCTATATCTTCCTGAAACTTAAGGCCATCTTCCTCACTATTAACCACTTGGCCAATCTTTGTGTTATCTGCAAACTGACTTCTCATCTCCCCACATTCTCATCTATACATCACAAACATTAGGGGACCTAGCACTGATCTCTGTGGTATGCCACTGGATACCAGCCTCCAGTCATAAACAACTACTACCACCCTCTGTCTCTTATCACTTTTAAAAAAATAAATTTAGAGTACCCAATTCATTTTTTTTTCTAATTTAGGGGCAATTTAGCCTGCACATCTTTTAGGTTGTGGGGGCGATTGTGCCATCTCTTTTGAGTACTCACGTGATGGAAGAGCTGATGCTGTTATACTACTCGAAAATCACTCTTAACTTTTCCTGTATGTGCACATTGGGTGATTAATGGAATAGTATCTTCTGTGATGTGCAGGACAACATCACCTCTGAAGTTTCCTTTCATGTCGCATCTGTCTGGGTACTTCTGTTGTTGGTCATGGACTGACTCAATGTCATCACTCTTAGCTCCACTGCTGTGATTGGCATCTTGATGATCCCGTGTATGGTCACAATGTTGAGTTTCGTACTGGCCAGTAACTACAGCTCAACCAGATCCTTCTGATCCTCCTCAAACCAGCCCCTCGTGTTGACTCTGGACAACCCATCATTCCCGATGGCTGTCATTATTTTCACCTTTTGTTTATCTGGTTCTGAGATGGATAAATCAAAATGTCTCAATTTTGATTGGATATCTGTGGCCTTCTAATTCTTGCTGGGAAATTTGGTGTCCACTTCCTGACATATCCTGTCTTTTACAGATGCTGTCAATATGTCAGCAGGATGGCGGCACAGTGGTTAGCACTGCTGCTTCACAGCATCAGGGGCCCGGGGTTCAATTTTGGCTGTGACTGTGTGAAGTTTGTACGTTCTCCCTGGGTCTGCATGGGTTTCCTCTGGGTGCTCCGGATTTCTCTTGCAGTCCAAAGGTGTGCAGGTTACGTGGGGTTACAGGGAAAGGGTGGGGAAGTGGGTCTAGTTGAGGTGCTCTTTTGGACGGCCAGTGCAGACGTGATGGGCTGAATGGTCTCCTTCTTCACTGTAGGGATTCTATGGATTTGTAGCTTCTCTACTCTGAGGGGAGGTTCAGAAATACAGCACCTGCTTCTTCATTTTCTCTCTTTTCGATTGGGCTGGAATTCAGGTTTTTTCAGTTTCCCACACTGCCTTTGACACAGGAAAAGTGCCTGTGAACGTCACGATGGCCCTACAAGCTGGTACAGTCCAACTCAAAATCAACTGGCTGATTCACCACTAACCCAGTAACCCCACAATTCCGGTTCTCACTGTTTCCTGGGGAACTCTGCCTCCCGGGGCCCACAATGCTTATACAGTCTTTGTCCAGTACAAAAAACTGACTGTGCTTTTCCTATGATCTTAAAATCTTTGTCATTTTGTTTAAGGGGAACCAATTGCTGCTCACCATGTTATATTTCTGTGTTTGCTTCATGTAAACTTACCAATTTCACACAGGACTGGTAATCTAAATGCAGAATCAGATTATTTGAAGATGTAGTACAGGGTTGCTCAGCACACACATTTACTATAAAGATTCAACAGCTATTGTTAACAATTACAAATGTACAGTTGTAATTTCTTCAGGTCATTTGCTGCTAGCCAAACATGAAAATAAGAAACAGGAGATCTAGGCCGTTCAGCCCCTTAGCCTGCTCCGCAATTTAATAAGGTCATGACTGATCTGTTTGTGTTGCGTTCCACATTCCCATCTACCCCCGATAACCTTTGATTCCCTTGCCTAACAAGAATCTATTTACCTCCACCTTAAAAATATCCAATAACCCTGCTTCCACCACCTTTTGAGGCAGAGAGTTCCAAAGTTGCACGGTCCTCAGAGAAAATGTCTCCTCATTTCTGTCAGAAATGGGTGATCCCAAAATTTATAACAGAGCAGCCTAGCTCCGGACTCACCCCCAAGAGGAAACATCCTTTCCACATCCACCTTGTCAATACCGTTCAGGATCTTTAATGCTGCAATCAACACCCAGGCTGTGTATTATCCATTTCAACACACTCCAGCCTGTGTACTATACAATCAAACACACTTGGGCCTGTGTAATATCCTATCTAACACACTCCAGCTGTGTAGTATCCATCATAACTGATGTTGATAGGGGAAAGTGATCATTTGGAAAGGAAACACTGGTGGACCGAGTGAAGATATGAGTCGAAAGTGGGAAACATAAAGCGTGACACGTAAGGCTGCAGTGACACACTAACAGTAATAAAACCACGAGGGATGTTGTTGGGGAGATTTCAGAGAGTCCAATAACTGTTCTAACATTGTACAAAGTCTTACAACACCAGGTTAAAGTCCAACAGGTTTGTTTCAAACACTAGCTTTCGGAGCACTGCTCCTTCCTCAGGTGAATGAAGCGGTAGGTTCCAGAAACATTTATAAAGCCAAAGTCAAAGATGCCAGACGATGCATAGAATGCGAGCATTTGCAGGTAATTAAGTCTTTACAGATCCAGAGAGAGGGGTAACCCCAGGTTAAAGAGGTATGAATTGTCTTAAGCCAGGACAGTTGGTAGGATTTCACAAGCCCAGGCCAGATGGTGGGGAGTGAATGTAATGCGACACGAATCCAAGGTCCCGGTTGAGCCCGCAGTCATGTGTGCAGAACTGGGCTATAAATTTCTGCTCGGCTATTCTGCGTTGTCGCGCATCCTGAAGGCCACCTTGGAGAAAGCTTACCCGGAGATCAGAAGCTGAATGCCCTTGACTGCTGAAGTGTTCCCCAACGTGGGTACCACCATTACACTTGAGAATACCACCCACCAGGTACGCGGTACATACTCGTGGGACTCGGCCAACGTTGTCTACCTCATACGCTGCAGGAAAGGATGTTCTGAAGCGTGGTACATTGGCGAGACCATGCAGACGCTGCGACAACGGATGAACGGACATCGCACAACCATCGCCAGGCAGGAATGTTTCCTTCCAGTCGGGGAACACTTCAGCTGTCAAGGGCATTCAGCCTCTGATCTCCGGGTAAGCGTTCTCCAAGGTGGCCTTCAGGATGCGCGACAACGCAGAATCGCCGAGCAGAAACTTATAGCCAAGTTCCGCACACATGGGTACGGCCTCAACCGGGACCTTGGATTCATGTCGCATTACATTCATCCCACACCATCTGCCCTGGGCTTGCGAAATCCTACCAACTGTCCTGGCTTGAGACAATTCACACCTCTTTAACCTGGGGTTACCCCTATCTCTGGATCTGTAAAGACTGAATTACCTGCAAATGCTCGCATTCAAAGCATTGTCCGGCATCTTTGACTTTATTTATATATATGTTTCTGGAACATACCTCTTCATTCACCTGGGGAAGGAGCAGTGCTCCAAAAGCTAGTGTTTGAAACAAACCTGTTGGACTTTAACCTGGTGTTGTAAGACTTCTTACTGTGCTCACCCCAGTCCAACGCCGGTATCTCCACATCATGTTCTAACATTGGCTGAGAAACATTGTAAACATCTTGCATAGCAAAGTGTTATGGGCCAGGGTTTACAGAACCCCAAAGTGTATCATGGAGTTCACTTGGCCCACAACTTTTAATAGATTGTGGTATGGGGAGCAGAGGGCCCACTCTACAGGTGTGGTACAGCAGAAATGGAAAAGTATTTTTTTAAAGCAAAACAGTGTTTATTCTATGAACTCAAGTTAACCTTTTTAAAACATACAGTGAACATCTTAGCAACCATTAATTCAAATACAACCCCCAAAACTTCAACATTAAGTAATCCTTAATATATTCCCAAACAACATCCAGAAGACAAAAGAAACACCTTTCAACAGAAGCACATTAGGTTTACATTCACTACTGACAACATTTATAATTCTGAATTCACCAAATGATCAAGAGATAGTCTTTTCATGGCAGAGAGAACAGCAGTACACCTGCTTTGTCTGCCTTCAGCTCCAACACTGAAAACAAAACCAAAAAAACACAGACACACCCCAGCTTTTCTCAAAGTGAAACTAAAAAGCAGAGCCAGAGCTCAGCTCCACCCACACTCTGACATCACTGCAGTAACATGAGCAGCCAAACATTTCTTAAAGCGACATTCTCATGACAAAAGAAAGACTGAGTATCGAGGGTGACTGAGTACTATTGAGTATCGAGGGTGAGTGGGTAACACTGAGAATCGAGGGTGAGTAACACTGAGTATTGAGGGTGAGTGAGTAATACTGAGTATCAAGGGTGAGTGAATAACACTGGGTATAGAGGATGAATGAGTAATACTGGGTATCGAGAGTGAGTGAATAACACTGGTTATCGAGGATGAGTGACTACCAGTGAGTATTGAGGATGAATGAGTAACATTGAATATCGAAGGTGAGTGCGTAGCAATATCGAGGGTAGCTGAGTAACACTATGTATTGAGGTTGAGTGAGTACTAGTGAGTATCGAGTGTGATTGAGTAACATTGAGATTCAAGGGTGGTTGAGTAAAACTGGCTATTGAGGGTGAGTGAGTATCGAGGGTGAGTGAGTAACACTGAGTATTGCGGGTGAATGAGTAACACGCTATCAAGGTTGAATGAGTAACACTGGGTATCAAGGGTGGCAGAGTAACACTTCAGTATCGAGGTTGAGTGCGTAATACTGGGTATCGAGGGTGAGTGGGCACCGGTGAGTATCGACGGTGAATGAGTAACACTGGGCATCGAGGGCAAGTATTGAGAATGAATGAGTAACACTGGTTGTCGAGGTTGAACGAGTAACATTGAGTATCAAAGGTGAGTGAGTAATACTGAGTTTCAAGGATGAATGAATAATACTGGGTATTGAGGGTGAGTGGGTAACATTAGGTATCAAGGATTAGTGAGTACCAGTGAGTATTGAGGAGACGTGAGAAACCCTGAGTATCAAGGGTGAATGCGTAAAACTGATTATCGATAGTCAGAGAGTAACACTGAGTATGGAGCCTGAGTGTGTAACACTGGGTATTAAGAGTGAGTGAGTAACACTGGGTATCGAGGCTGAGTGAGTAACACTGAGTATCGAGGCTTAGTGTGTAACACTGAGTACTGAGGCTGGGTAACACTGGGAATCGAGGCTGAGTGAGTAACACTGAGTATCGAGGCTGAGTAACACTGAGTATCGAGGCTTAGTGTGTAACATTGAGTATCGAGGATGAGGAACACTGGGTATTGAGGATGAGTGAGTAATACTGAGTATCGAGGCTGGGTAACACCGGGTACTGAGTGTGTGTGAGTAACACTGGGTACCGAGGCTGGGTAACACTGGGTATTGAGGGTGAGTGAGTAACACTGAGTACCGAGGCTGGGTAACTCTGGGTATTGAAGGTGAGTAACACTGAGTACCGAGGCTGGGTAACACTGGGTATTGAGGGTGAGTAACACTGAGTACCGAGGCTGAGTAACACTGGGTATTGAAGGTGAGTGAGCAATACTGAGTATCGAGGCTGGGTGACACTGGGTATTGAAGGTGAGTGAGTAACACAGAGTACCGAGGCTGAGTAACACTAGGTATTGAGAATGAGTGAGTAATACTAGGTATTGAGGCTGGGTGAGTAATACTGAGTACCGAGGTTGGGTAACACTGGGTATTGAGGCTGGGTGAGTAATACTGGGTATTGAGGATGAGTGATTAACACTGAGTACCAAGGCCGGGTAACACAGGGTATTGAGAATGAGTGAGTAACACTGAGTACCGAAGCTGAGCAACACTGGGTATTGAGGATGAGTGAGTAACACTGAGTACCGAGGTCGGGTATCACTGGGTATTGAGGTTGAGTGAGTAACACTGAGTACCGAGGTCGGGTAACACTGGGTATTGAGGATGAGCGAGTAACACTGAGTATCGAGGCTGAGTAACACTGGGTATTGAGGGTGAGTGAGTAATACTGAGTATCGAGGCTGGGTAACACCGGGTATTGAGTGTGAGTGAGTAACACTGGGTACCGAGGCTGGGTAACACTGGGTATTGAGGGTGAGGGAGTAACACTGAGTACCGAGGCTGGGTAACACTGGGTATTGAGGGTGAGTAACACTGAGTACCGAGGCTGGGTAACACTGGGTATTGAGGGTGAGTAACACTGAGTACCGAGGCTGAGTAATACTGGGTATTGAAGGTGAGTGAGCAATACTGAGTATCGAGGCTGGGTGACACTGGGTATTGAAGGTGAGTGAGTAACACTGAGTACCGAGGCTGAGTAACACTAGGTATTGAGAATGAGTGAGTAATACTAGGTATTGAGGCTGGGTGAGTAATACTGAGTACCGAGGCTGGGTAACACTGGGTATTGAGGCTGGGTGAGTAATACTGGGTATTGAGGATGAGTGATAACACTGAGTACCGAGGCCGGGTAACACAGGGTATTGAGAATGAGTGAGTAACACTGAGTACCGAAGTTGAGCAACACTGGGTATTGAGGATGAGTGAGTAATACTAGGTATTGAGGCTGGGTAAGTAATACTGAGTACCGAGGCTGGGTAACACTGGGTATTGAGGCTGGGTGAGTAATACTGGGTATTGAGGATGAGCGAGTAACACTGAGTATCGAGGCTGAGTAACACTGGGTATTGAGGGTGAGTGAGTAATACTGAGTATCAAGGCTGAGTGACACTGGGTATTGAGGATGAGTGAGTAACACTGAGTACCGAGGCTGGGTAACACTGGGTATTGAGGATGAGTGAGTAACACTGAGTACCGATGCTGGGTAACACTGGGTATTGAGGATGACTGAGTAATACTAGGTATTGAGGCTGGGTAACACTGGGTATTGAGGGTGACTGAGTAATACTGAGTACCGAGGCTGGGTAACACTGGGAATTGAAGGTGAGTGAGTAACAATGGGTACCAAGGCTGTGTGAGTAACACTGAGTAACGGAGATGAGTAACACTGAGTACTGAGGCTGGGTAACACTGGGTATTGAGGATGAGTGAGTAACACTGAGTACCGAGGCTGGGTAACACTGGGTATTGAAGGTGAGTGAGTAACACTGGGTACCGAGGCTGGGTAACACTGGGTATTGAGGGTGAGTGAGTAATACTGAATACCGAGGCTGGGTAACACTGGGTATTGAGGGTGAGTGAGTAACACTGAGTATCGAGGCCGGGTAACACTGGGCATTGAAAGTGAGTGAGTAACACTTAGTATTGAGGGTGAGTGAGTAACACTGAGTATTTAGGCTCGAAAACACTGGGTATTGAGGGTGAGTGAGTAACACTGAGTATCAAGGCCGGGTAACACGGGGTATTGAGAATGAGTGAGTAACACTGAGTACCGAGGCTGGGTAACACTGGGTATTGAGGATGAGTGAGTAACACTGGGTACCGAGGCTGGGTAACACTGGGTATTGAGGGTGAGTGAGTACCACTGATTATCGAGGCCGGGTAACACTGGGCATTGAGAGTGAGTGAGTAACACTGGGTATCGAGGCCGGGTTACACTGGGCATTGAAAGTGAGTGAGTAGGATTTAGTATTGAGGGTGAGTGAGTAACACTGAGCATTTAGGCTCGGTAAAACTGGGTATTGAGGGTGAGTGAGTAACACTGAGTATCGAGGCTGGGTAACACTGGGTATTGAAGGTGAGTGAGTAACACTGAGTACCGAGGCTGGGTAACACTGGGTATTGAAGGTGAGTGAGTAACACTGAGTACCGAGGCTGGGTAACACTGGGTATTGTAGGTGAGTGATTAACACTGAGTATCGAGGCTGAGTAACACTGGGTATTGAGGGTGAGTAACACTGAGTATCGATGCTGGGTAACACTGGGTGTTGAAGGTGAGTGAGTAACACTGAGTATCGAGGGTGAGTAACACTGGGTATTGATGGTGAGTGAGTAATATGGAGTATCGAGGCTGAGTAACACTGGTATTGAGGGTGAGTGAGTAACATTGAGTTCCGAGGCTGGGTAATACTGGGTATTGAGGGTGAGTGAGTAACACTGAGTATCGAGGCTGGGTAATACTGGGTATTCAGGGTGAGTGAGTAATACTAGGTATTGAGGCTGGGTGAGTAATACTGAGTACCAAGGCGCGGTAACACTGGGTATTGAGGATGAGTGAGTAATACTGAGTACCGAGGCTGGGTGACACTGGGTATTGAAGGTGAGTGAGTAACACTGGGTATTGAGGATGAGTGAGTAACACTGGGTGACGAAGGTGAGTAACACTGGGTATTGAAGGTGAGTGAGTAATACTGGGTATCAAGGCTGGGTAACACTGGGTATTGAAGAGGAGTGAGTAACACTGGGTATTGAGGATGAGTGAGTAATACTGAGTACCGAGGCTGGGTAACACTGGGTATTGAAGGTGAGTGAGTAACACTGAGTATCGAGGCTGGGTGAGTAATACTGGGTATTGAGGATGAGTGAGTAACACTGACTACCGAGGCTGGGTAACACTGGGTATTGAGAATGAGTGAGTAATACTAGATATTCAGGCTGGGTGAGTAATACTGAGTACCGAGGTTGGGTAACACTGGGTATTGAGGCTGGGTGAGTAATACTGGGTATTGAGGATGAGTGAGTAACAATGAGTACCGAGGCTGGGTAACACTGGGTATTGAGAATGAGTGAGTAACACTGGGTACCGAGGCTGGGTAACACTGGGTATTGAGGATGAGTGAGTAACACTGAGTACCAAGTCTGGATAACACTGGGTATAGATGATGAGTGTGGAACACTGAGTACCGAGGCTGGGTAACACTGGGTATTGAGGATGTGAGTAATACTAGGTATTGAGGCTGGATAACACTGGGTATTGAGGGTGAGTGAGTAATACTGAGTACCGAGGCCGGGTAACACTGGGCATTGAGAGTGAGTGAGTAACACTGAGTATCGAGGACGGGTAACACTGGGCATTGAGGGTGAGTGAGTAACAGTGAGTATCGAGGCCGGGTAACACAGGGCATTGAAAGCGAATGTGTAACATTTAGTATTGAGGGTGAGTGAGTAACACTGAGTATCGAGGCTGAGTAACACTGGGTATTGAGGCTGGGTGAGTAATACTGGGTATTGAGGGTGAGTGAGTAACACTGAGTATTGAGGCTGGGTAACACTGGGTATTGAGGGTGAGTGAGTAACACTGAGTATCGAGGCTGAGTAACACTGAGTATTGAGGCTGGGTAACACTGGGTATTGAGGGTGAGTGAGTAATACTGAGTATAGAGGCTGAGTAACACTGAGTATTGAGGCTGGGTAACACTGGGTATTGAATGTGAGTGAGTAACACTGAGTACCGAGGATGGGTATCACTGGGCATTGAGAGTGAGTGAGTAATACTGAGTACCGAGGCTGAGTAACACTGGGTATTGAAGATGAGTGAGTAACACTGGGTATTGAGGGTGACTGAGTAACGCTGAGTATCGAGGCCGGGTAACACTGGGCATTGAAAGCGAGTGAGTAACACTGAGTATCGAGGCTGGGTAACACTGGGTATTGAGGGTGAGTGAGTAACACGGAGTACCGAGGCCGGGTAACACTGGGTATTGAGGATGACAGAGTAACACTGAGTACCGAGGCCGGGAAAACACTGGGTATTGAGGGTGAGTGAGTAATACTAGGTATTGAGGCTGGGTAACACTGGGTATTGAGGGTGCCTGAGTAATACTGAGTACTGAGGCTGGGTAACACTGTGTATTGAAGGTGAGTGAGTAACACTGAGTATCGAGGCCGGGTGACACTGGGCATTGAGAGTGAGTGAGTAACACTGAGTATCGAGGCCGGGTAACACTGGGCCTTGAGGGTGTGAGTAACAGTGAGTATCGAGGCCGGGTAACACAGGGCATTGAAAGCGACTGTGTAAAATTTAGTATTGAGGGTGAGTGAGTAACACTGAGTATTGAGGCTGGGTAACACTGGGTATTGAGGGTGAGTGAGTAACACTGAGTATCGAGGCTGAGTAACACTGGGTATTGAGGGTGAGTGAGTAACACTGAGTATCGAGGCTGGGTAACACTGTGTATTGAAGGTGAGTGAGTAACGCTGAGTATCGAGGTTGGGTAACACTGGGCATTGAGAGTGAGTGAGTAATACTGAGTACCGAGGCTGAGTAACACTGGGTATTGAAGATGAGTGAGTAACACTGGGTATTGAGGGTGACTGAGTAACACTGAGTATCGAGGCCGGGTAACACTGGGCATTGAAAGCGAGTGAGTAACACTGAGTATCGAGGCTGGGTAACACTGGGTATTGAGGGTGAGTGAGTAACACTGAGTACCGAGGCCGGGTAACACTGGGTATTGAGGGTGCCTGAGTAATACTGAGTACTGAGGCTGGGTAACACTGGGTATTGAAGGTGAGTGGGTAACACTGGGTACCAAGGCTGTGTGTGTAACACTGAATAACGAAGGTGAGTAACACTGAGTATTGAGGCTGGATAACACTGTGTATTGAAGGTGAGTGAGTAACACTGAGTATCGAGGCCGGGTAACACTGGGCATTGAGAGTGAGTGAGTAACACTGAGTATCGAGGCCGGGTAACACTGGGCCTTGAGGGTGAGTGAGTAACAGTGAGTATCGAGGCCGGGTAACACAGGGCATTTAAAGCGACTGTGTAACATTTAGTATTGAAGGTGAGTGAGTAACACTGAGTATCGAGGCTGAGTAACACTGGGTATTGAGGGTGAGTGAGTAACACTGAGTATCGAGGGTGAGTAACACTGGGTATTGATGGTGAGTGAGTAATATGGAGTATCGAGGCTGAGTAACACTGGTATTGAGGGTGAGTGAGTAACATTGAGTTCCGAGGCTGGGTAATACTGGGTATTGAGGGTGAGTGAGTAACACTGAGTATCGAGGCTGTGTAATACTGGGTATTCAGGGTGAGTGAGTAATACTAGGTATTGAGGCTGGGTGAGTAATACTGAGTACCAAGGCGCGGTAACACTGGGTATTGAGGATGAGTGAGTAATACTGAGTACCGAGGCTGGGTGACACTGGGTATTGAAGGTGAGTGAGTAACACTGGGTATTGAGGATGAGTGAGTAACACTGGGTGACGAAGGTGAGTAACACTGGGTATTGAAGGTGAGTGAATAATACTGGGTATCAAGGCTGGGTAACACTGGGTATTGAAGAGGAGTGAGTAACACTGGGTATTGAGGATGAGTGAGTAATACTGAGTACCGAGGCTGGGTAACACTGGGTATTGAAGGTGAGTGAGTAACACTGAGTATCGAGGCTGGGTGAGTAATACTGGGTATTGAGGATGAGTGAGTAACACTGACTACCGAGGCTGGGTAACACTGGGTATTGAGAATGAGTGAGTAATACTAGATATTCAGGCTGGGTGAGTAATACTGAGTACCGAGGTTGGGTAACACTGGGTATTGAGGCTGGGTGAGTAATACTGGGTATTGAGGATGAGTGAGTAACAATGAGTACCGAGGCTGGGTAACACTGGGTATTGAGAATGAGTGAGTAACACTGGGTACCGAGGCTGGGTAACACTGGGTATTGAGGATGAGTGAGTAACACTGAGTACCAAGTCTGGATAACACTGGGTATAGATGATGAGTGTGGAACACTGAGTACCGAGGCTGGGTAACACTGGGTATTGAGGATGTGAGTAATACTAGGTATTGAGGCTGGATAACACTGGGTATTGAGGGTGAGTGAGTAATACTGAGTACCGAGGCCGGGTAACACTGGGCATTGAGAGTGAGTGAGTAACACTGAGTATCGAGGACGGGTAACACTGGGCATTGAGGGTGAGTGAGTAACAGTGAGTATCGAGGCCGGGTAACACAGGGCATTGAAAGCGAATGTGTAACATTTAGTATTGAGGGTGAGTGAGTAACACTGAGTATCGAGGCTGAGTAACACTGGGTATTGAGGCTGGGTGAGTAATACTGGGTATTGAGGGTGAGTGAGTAACACTGAGTATTGAGGCTGGGTAACACTGGGTATTGAGGGTGAGTGAGTAACACTGAGTATCGAGGCTGAGTAACACTGAGTATTGAGGCTGGGTAACACTGGGTATTGAGGGTGAGTGAGTAATACTGAGTATAGAGGCTGAGTAACACTGAGTATTGAGGCTGGGTAACACTGGGTATTGAATGTGAGTGAGTAACACTGAGTACCGAGGCTGGGTATCACTGGGCATTGAGAGTGAGTGAGTAATACTGAGTACCGAGGCTGAGTAACACTGGGTATTGAAGATGAGTGAGTAACACTGGGTATTGAGGGTGACTGAGTAACGCTGAGTATCGAGGCCGGGTAACACTGGGCATTGAAAGCGAGTGAGTAACACTGAGTATCGAGGCTGGGTAACACTGGGTATTGAGGGTGAGTGAGTAACACGGAGTACCGAGGCCGGGTAACACTGGGTATTGAGGATGACAGAGTAACACTGAGTACCGAGGCCGGGAAAACACTGGGTATTGAGGGTGAGTGAGTAATACTAGGTATTGAGGCTGGGTAACACTGGGTATTGAGGGTGCCTGAGTAATACTGAGTACTGAGGCTGGGTAACACTGTGTATTGAAGGTGAGTGAGTAACACTGAGTATCGAGGCCGGGTGACACTGGGCATTGAGAGTGAGTGAGTAACACTGAGTATCGAGGCCGGGTAACACTGGGCCTTGAGGGTGTGAGTAACAGTGAGTATCGAGGCCGGGTAACACAGGGCATTGAAAGCGACTGTGTAAAATTTAGTATTGAGGGTGAGTGAGTAACACTGAGTATTGAGGCTGGGTAACACTGGGTATTGAGGGTGAGTGAGTAACACTGAGTATCGAGGCTGAGTAACACTGGGTATTGAGGGTGAGTGAGTAACACTGAGTATCGAGGCTGGGTAACACTGTGTATTGAAGGTGAGTGAGTAACGCTGAGTATCGAGGTTGGGTAACACTGGGCATTGAGAGTGAGTGAGTAATACTGAGTACCGAGGCTGAGTAACACTGGGTATTGAAGATGAGTGAGTAACACTGGGTATTGAGGGTGACTGAGTAACACTGAGTATCGAGGCCGGGTAACACTGGGCATTGAAAGCGAGTGAGTAACACTGAGTATCGAGGCTGGGTAACACTGGGTATTGAGGGTGAGTGAGTAACACTGAGTACCGAGGCCGGGTAACACTGGGTATTGAGGGTGCCTGAGTAATACTGAGTACTGAGGCTGGGTAACACTGGGTATTGAAGGTGAGTGGGTAACACTGGGTACCAAGGCTGTGTGTGTAACACTGAATAACGAAGGTGAGTAACACTGAGTATTGAGGCTGGATAACACTGTGTATTGAAGGTGAGTGAGTAACACTGAGTATCGAGGCCGGGTAACACTGGGCATTGAGAGTGAGTGAGTAACACTGAGTATCGAGGCCGGGTAACACTGGGCCTTGAGGGTGAGTGAGTAACAGTGAGTATCGAGGCCGGGTAACACAGGGCATTTAAAGCGACTGTGTAACATTTAGTATTGAGGGTGAGTGAGTAACACTGAGTATCGAGGCTGAGTAACACTGGGTATTGAGGGTGAGTGAGTAACACTGAGTATCGAGGCTGGGTAACACTGTGTATTGAAGGTGAGTGAGTAACACTGGGTATCAATGCTGTGTGAGTAACACTGAGTAACGAAGGTGAGTAACACTGAGTATCGAGGCTGGGTAACACGAGGTATTGAAGGTGAGTGAGTAATACTGAGTACTGAGGCTGAGTAACACTGGGTATTGAGGGTGAGTGAGTAACACTGAGTATCGAGGCTGGGTAACACTGTGTATTGAAGGTGAGTGAGTAACGCTGAGTATCGAGGCTGGGTAACACTGGGCATTGAGAGTGAGTGAGTAATACTGAGTACCGAGGCTGAGTAACACTGGGTATTGAAGATGAGTGAGTAACACTGGGTATTGAGGGTGACTGAGTAACACTGAGTATCGAGGCCGGGTAACACTGGGCATTGAAAGCGAGTGAGTAACACTGAGTATCGAGGCTGGGTAACACTGGGTATTGAGGGTGAGTGAGTAACACTGAGTACCGAGGCCGGGTAACACTGGGTATTGAGGATGAGAGAGTAACACTGAGTACCGAGGCCGGGAAAACACTGGGTATTGAGGGTGAGTGAGTAATACTAGGTATTGAGGCTGGGTAACACTGGGTATTGAGGGTGCCTGAGTAATACTGAGTACTGAGGCTGGGTAACACTGGGTATTGAAGGTGAGTGGGTAACACTGGGTACCAAGGCTGTGTGTGTAACACTGAATAACGAAGGTGAGTAACACTGAGTATTGAGGCTGGGTAACACTGTGTATTGAAGGTGAGTGAGTAACACTGAGTATCGAGGCCGGGTAACACTGGGCATTGAGAGTGAGTGAGTAACACTGAGTATCGAGGCCGGGTAATACTGGGCCTTGAGGGTGAGTGAGTAACAGTGAGTATTGAGGCCGGGTAACACAGGGCATTGAAAGCGACTGTGTAACATTTAGTATTGAGGGTGAGTGAGTAACACTAAGTATCGAGGCTGAGTAACACTGGGTATTGAGGGTGAGTGAGTAACACTGAGTATCGAGGCTGGGTAACACTGTGTATTGAAAGGTGAGTGAGTAACGCTGAGTATCGAGGCTGGGTAACACTGGGTTTTGAGGGTGAGTGAGTAACACTGAGTACCGCGGCTGAGGAACAC
Source organism: Scyliorhinus canicula (assembly GCF_902713615.1). NCBI lineage: Eukaryota > Metazoa > Chordata > Chondrichthyes > Carcharhiniformes > Scyliorhinidae > Scyliorhinus > Scyliorhinus canicula. Next base: position 97,791,148 of record NC_052154.1, read on the forward strand.
TGGGTATTGAGGGTGAGTGAGTAACACTGAGTATCGAGGCTGAGTAACACTGGGTATTGAGGGTGAGTGAGTAACATTTAGTATTGAAGGTGAGTGAGTAATACTGAGTATTGAGGCTGGGTAACACTGGGTATTAAGGGTGAGTGAGTAATACTGAGTATCGAGGCTGAGTAACACTGAGTATTGAGGCTGGGTAACACTGGGTATTGAAGGTGAGTGAGTAACACTGAGTACCGAGGCTGGGTAACACTGGGCATTGAGAGTGAGTGAGTAATACTGAGTACCGAGGCTGAGTAACACTGGGTATTGAAGATGAGTGAGTAACACTGGGTATTGAGGGTGACTGAGTAACACTGAATATCGAGGCCGGGTAACACTGGGCATTGAAAGCGAGTGAGTAACACTGAGTATCGAGGCTGGGTAACACTGGGTATTGAGGGTGAGTGAGTAACACTGAGTACCGAGGCTGAGTAACACAGGGTATTGAAGATGAGTGAGTAACACTGGGTATTGAGGGTGACTGAGTAACACTGAGTATCGAGGCTGGGTAACACTGGGTATTGAGGGTGAGTGAGTAACACTGAGTATCGAGGCCGAGTAACACTGGGCATTGAAAGCGAGTGAGTAACATTTAGTATTGAGGGTGAGTGAGTAACACTGAGTATCGAGGCTGGGTAACACTGGGTATTGAGGGTGAGTGAGTAACACTGAGTACCGAGGCTGAGTAACACAGGGTATTGAAGGTGAGTGAGTAACACTCAGTACCGAGGCTGGGTAACACTGGGTATTGAGGGTGACTGAGTAATACTGCGTACCGAGGCTGGGTAACACTGGGTATTGAAGGTGAGTGAGTAACACTGGGTATCAATGCTGTGTGAGTAACACTGAGTAACGAAGGTGAGTAATACTGAGTATCGAGGCTGGGTAACACGGGGTATTGAAGGTGAGTGAGTAATACTGAGTACTGAGGCTGGGTAACACTGGGTATTGAAGGTGAGTGAGTAACACTGGGTATCAATGCTGTGTGAGTAACACTGAGTAACGAAGGTGAGTAACACTGAGTATCGAGGCTGGGTAACACTGGGTATTGAGGGTGAGTAACACTGATTATCGAGGCTGGGTAACGCTGGGTATTGAGGATGAGTGAGTAACACTGAGTATCGAGGCTGAGTAACACTGGGTATTGAGGATGAGTGAGTAACACTGAGTACCGAGGTTGGGTAACACTGGGTATTGAAGGTGAGTGAGTAACACTGAGTACCGAGGCTGGGTAACACTGGGTATTGAGGGTGAGTGAGTAACGCTAAGTACCGAGGCTGGGTAACACTGGGTATTGAGGATGAGTGAGTAATACTGAGTACCGAGGCTGGGTAACACTGGGTATTGAGGGTGAGTGAGTAATACTAGGTATTGAGGCTGGGTAACACTGGGTATTGAGGGTGCCTGAGTAATACTGAGTACTGAGGCTGGGTAACACTGGGTATTGAAGGTGAGTGGGTAACACTGGGTACCAAGGCTGTGTGTGTAACACTGAATAACGAAGGTGAGTAACACTGAGTATTGAGGCTGGGTAACACTGTGTATTGAAGGTGAGTGAGTAACACTGAGTATCGAGGCCGGGTAACACTGGGCATTGAGAGTGAGTGAGTAACACTGAGTATCGAGTCCGGGTAACACTGGGCCTTGAGGGTGAGTGAGTAATAGTGAGTATCGAGGCCGGGTAACACAGGGCATTGAAAGCGACTGTGTAACATTTAGTATTGAGGGTGAGTGAGTAACACTGAGTATTGAGGCTGGGTAACACTGGGTATTGAGGGTGAGTGAGTAACACTGAGTATCGAGGCTGAGTAACACTGGGTATTGAGGGTGAGTGAGTAACACTGAGTATCGAGGCTGGGTAACACTGTGTATTGAAGGTGAGTGAGTAACGCTGAGTATCGAGGCTGGGTAACACTGGGTTTTGAGGGTGAGTGAGTAACACTGAGTACCGAGGCTGAGGAACACTGGGTATTGAGGGTGAGTGAGTAACACTGAGTATCGAGGCTGAGTAACACTGGGTATTGAGGGTGAGTGAGTAACACTGGGTATTGAGGGTGAGTGAGTAACACTGAGTATCGAGGCCGGGTAACACTGGGCATTGAAAGCGAGTGAGTAACACTGAGTATCGAGGCTGGGTAACACTGGGTATTGAGGGTGAGTGAGTAACGCTAAGCACCGAGGCTGGGTAACACTGGGTATTGAGGATGTGTGAGTAATACTGAGCACCGAGGCTGGGTAACACTGGGTATTGAGGGTGAGTGAGTAACGCTGAGTACCGAGGCTGGGTAACACTGGGTATTGAAGGTGAGTGAGTAGCACTGAGTACCGAGGCTGGGTAACACTGGGTATTGAAGGTGAGTGAGTAACACTGAGTACCGAGGCTGGGTAACACTGGGTATTGAAGGTGAGTGAGTAGCACTGAGTACCGAGGCTGGGTAACACTGGGTATTGAAGGTGAGTGAGTAGCACTGAGTACCGAGGCTGGGTAACACTGGGTATTGAAGGTGAGTGAGTAACACTGGGTATCGGGGCTGTGTGACTAACACTGAGTAACGAATGTGAGTAACACTGAGTATTGAGGGTGACAGAGAACTAGCACTAGCCCAATGGATAGGCTGTTGCACTCAGGGTTTTTTCATGTATGTAATGATATGAAGAACAGAGTCCTGGGAATTCCCTCAATGGTAGGTACAGTGGGCAGGGTTCTGTGTTCCTGAGGCTAAGTGTTCACACTGTCGGAAACGCCATCATGTTTCTCAACGGCGTCAACACGGCCTCAGGATCAGCAATTCTGTCCCCTGCAGATGGCCAGCATGGCACTGGAGCGACCCACGCCGCTCCAGCTGCTGATCCTGTTGTGAACTGGGAGCCACGGGATCCGTGCAAGCGCAGTGGCACGCGCGCATGGGCTGTGGCTCCATTCAACACACCGGCCCCGATTCAACATGGCATCGGGCTACAGGTTCGGCACGGAAGAAAGAAGGCCCCAAGCCAGTGAGGCCGGTCTGCCGATCGGTGGGCCCCAATTGACGGCCAGGTCACATCGGAGGCCCTCCCTGGGGTCGGACAACCCCCCCCAACAGGCCGCCCCACGACCCTTCCACGCCCACTTCCCACTGGCTGAGAGCAGGTGTGGATGGCGCTGGTGAAAATTTGTTTTTTTATGACGGCTGCTCGGCCCATTCCAGGCCGAGAATCGGTGGGCGCGCCACTTAGAGCGGTCCGCGACTGGCGCCGCACCAACCACGCCAGCGCCAATGCGCTGATTCTCCGCCGGTGTCGGGGTGATGTGGCACAATTCGAGCCGGTCGCAGGGATTCTCCGGCCCGGCCCCTGGCTGAGAGAATCCCGCCCAGTTTGTGAGGAGATAACCTGCTTTCTCGTTTCAGCTCAATAGTATGATCAGAACGGCAACAATTTTCAGGATTTAACAGTTTGAAGCAAACTTATGGGCGGAATTGTGGGGAACAAGGAAAGAAAGGGAACAACTGTGTAAGGTCAGGTGATAAAGTCACGTGACAAGTCAGGAAATCTGGTTTGAAAAAAAGTGGGAATGGGAAAAGGACAGCCAGTGTCGACAGCATCAAAAAGGACAAGGCATTAAAACGCTGAACTTAATGTTGAGTGTGTGACCTACCTGAGGAGCCGTGAAGCTGGTGGTTGACGAAGACTGTGCTTTGTTGTAATGAAGGGCAGTGCCAATGGGGATGCTGCACACTGGTAATGAATCCAAACCATGCAGTTGTTCGAGCTCCATGTGACGGTACAGCTGTTGCAGCTGTGGGGGCTGAACACTCTGTAACTCGGTGAAGTGATGATCGCCAAATGCCTCAAAGTCTCCATGGATGTGGTTTCCGGTATAATCCCAGTAATGATCTGTCAGGGGGAGCAGAGGAATGAGAGGAAAACCGATTAAATAATGAGAGGGAGAGAGAAGGAGAGAGAGGGGGGGGGGGGGGGGGGGGGAGAGAGAGGGGGGAGAGAAGGGGAGAGAGGGGAGAGAGAGGGGTAGAGAGGCAGACGAAGAGAGAGAGAGGGAGAGAGCACGCGGGAGAGAGAGGGGAGAGAGAGGTGGGGGGGGGAGAGAGAGAGGGAGAGAGAGGGGGAGGGAGGCAGAGGAAGAGAGAGAGGGAGAGAGCATGCGGGAGAGGGAGGGGGAGAGGGAGGGGGAGAGAGAGAGGTGGGGGAGAGAGAAAGATGGAACAACAAAAATAGGTGAGAGACAGATGAAGAGAGATAATGGGACATATAGGGGAGACGAAGAGGCACAGAGCAAGAGGGTGATTGAAAGGAGAGAAATGCACAAGAGGAGCAGAGAGAAGGTGTAGAAAGATGGAGAGACACAGAGGGCGGGATTCTCGAATAATGGGGCTAGAATGCAAGAAACAATACTTTTCACTGTATACTAATACATGTGATAATAATAAATCAAATCAAAAGTCCCCAAGGCAGCGTCAAAACGCTGAAGGAATGTCCACTGTGATTCTCCAAGTTGCAGCGAGCTGGCAGGGCCCCGGAGCGCTTCTCGCAGCTTCTCATGCGCACTGCCACCAGGAATGTAGGTCCTCTCAAGATCGCGTGTGCCCGCGGGTCGGTGCTGCCCGATTGTTTGCTTGGCCATCTGTGAGGCGCCCGTCCCCGGTGAAAGATCTCCCCCCCCCCCCCCCCCCCCCCCCACCAGGGTGGCCGTGGACTGAGTCCACAGTCGCTGACAGCCGTTCCTGACTGGAAAAGTGTGGTTCGAACCACGCCATCAGGAACGTGGCCGGTTGTCCTTGCAGAATAGTCACAGAGGCCCCTGTCAATGGCCCCCTGATCGTGACGCGTAGCTCGCGCACGAGCGTGATTCGCGGCCATTCTCCGAAAGACTAAGTGAGAGAGAGCAAGAGCAACAGAGAAAGGGAGTGAGATAGAGCGAGAGGTTAACATGGATCCTTGTGTACTCTATGTCCTGTGTTCCGAGCATGTGAAAATAAAAATGTTACCACCTTGCCTTGTGTTACCCTCCTGCCCTGTGTTACCGTCCGGCCCTGTGTTACCGTCTGGCCCTGTGTTACCGTCCGGCCCTGTGTTACCGTCCGGCCCTGTGTTACCGTCTGGCCCTGTGTTACCGTCTGGCCCTGTGTTACCGTTCAGCCCTGTGTTACCGTCCTGCCCTGTATTACCCTCCTGCCCTGTGTCACTGTCCAGCCCTGTGTTACCGTCCGGCCCTGTGTTACCGTCCGGCCCTGTGTTACCGTCCGGCCCTGTGTTACCGTCTGGCCCTGTGTTACCGTCTGGCCCTGTGTTACCGTTCAGCCCTGTGTTACCGTCCTGCCCTGTATTACCCTCCTGCCCTGTGTCACTGTCCAGCCCTGTGTTACCGTCCGGCCCTGTGTTACCGTCCGGCCCTGTGTTACCGTCCTGCCCTGTGTTACCGTCCGGCCCTGTGTTACCGTCCGGGCCTGTGTTACTGTCCGGCCCTGTGTTACCGTACATAGAACATAGAACAGTACAGCACAGAACAGGCCCTTCGGTCCTCGATGTTGTGCCGAGCAATGATCACCCTACTCAAACCCATGTATCCACCCTATACCCGTAACCCAACAACCTCCCCCCTTAACCTTACTTTTTAGGACACTACGGGCAATTTAGCATGGCCAATCCACCTAACCGGCACATCTTTGGACTGTGGGAGGAAACCGGAGGACCCGGAGGAAACCCACGCACACACGGGGCGGACGTGCAGACTCCGCACAGACAGTGACCCAGCCGGGAACCGAACCTGGGACCCTGGAGCTGTGAAGCATTTATGCTAACCACCATGCTACTGTGCTGCCCAACGTGCTACCGTGCTGTATTGATGCTCCATCCTGCATTGATGTCCCATCCAGTATTGATGCTCCACCCTATATTGATTACCTGTCCTTTATTGATGCTCCATCCTGTATTGTTGCACTGTGCTGTATTGTTGCCCTGTGCTGTATTGTTGCCCCATCCTGTATTGTTGCCCTGTCACATCAAGATGTGTCTCTGCAAGCTAAAGAATGTTCATTTGGTGATTTCGAAGTGGTAACTGCTCTCAGTAGTGAAGTTAAACCTGATGTCTTTCTGTAAAATGGGTTCTTTTTTGTCTTATGGATGTAGCAAGGAAAGATTAAGAGTTACTTATAGAGTACTGTGGGGGATGTATTGGTGTTGATAGTTGTTGAGATGTTTACTGTGGGTTTATAAAGTGTTAATTGGTTTCATAAATAAACATTGTTTTAATTTTAAAGTACTGTAGATTTCTGTGGCATCACACCTGCAGAGTAGGGCCATGCGCTCCCCATAACCACAATCTATTAAAAGCTGTGGGTCAGGTGAACTCCATGATACATTTTGGGGTTCTCTCAACTCTGGCCCATAACACCTGCCCTGTATTGTTTCCTGTACTGCATTGTTGCCCTGACCCGTATTGTTGCCCTATCCTGTGTTGGGCTCCTGACTTGTGTTGTTACTCAATCCCTCAATTACTCAATCAATGTTTCCCTGTCCTGCAATGTTGCCCCATCATATATTGTTTACATATCCCATATTGTTGCCCCGTCGTATATTGCTTACGTGTCCTGTATTGATGCTCCATCCTCTATTGTTGCCCAGTCCTGTGTTGCTGCCCCATCCTGTATTGTTGCCCCACCCTGTGTTGTTGCCCTGTCCTGTATTGTTGCCCCATTCTGTGCTGTTGCCCTGTCCTGTATTGTTTACCTGTCCTGTATTATTTCCCTCTCCTGCATTGTTGCCCCATCCTGTATTGTTGCCCCATTCTGTGCTGTTGCCCTGTCCTGTATTGTTTACCTGTCCTGTATTATTTCCCTCTCCTGCATTGTTGCCCCATCCTGTAGTGCTGCCCCATCATGTATTGTTGCCCTGTCCTGTATTGTTGCCCTGTCCTGTATTGTTGCCCCTGCCATGTGTTGGGCCCCTGTCCTGAATTGTTGTTTACTCCTGTATTGTTTCCCTGTCCTGCATTGTTGCCTCATCATGTATTGTTGCCCTGTCCTGTATTGTTTACATGTCCTATATTGTTGCCCGGTCCTGTATTGTTTACATGTCCCGTATTAATAATAATAATAATAATAATCGCTTATTGTGACAAGTAGGCTTCAATTAAGTTACTGTGAAAAGCCCCTAGTCGCCACATTCCGGCGCCTGTTCAGGGAGGCTGGTATGGGAATTGAACCTGCGCTGCTGGCTTGTTCTGCATTACCAGCCAGCTGTTTAGCCCATCCTCTGTTGTTGCCCAGTCCTGTGTTGCTGCCCCGTCCTGCATTGTTGCTCTGTCCTGTATTCTTTTCCTCTCTTGTGATGTTGCCCTGACCTATATTGTTGCCCCGTCCTGTATTGATGCTCCGTCTTGTGATGTTGCCCCGTCCTGTATTAATGCTCCGTCTTGTGATGTTGCCCCGTCCTGTATTGATGCTCCGTCTTGTGATGTTGCCCTCTCTGGTATTGTTGCCCTATCCTGTATTGTTGTCCCATCCTGTATTACCAGCCTATCCTGTATTGTAGCCATGTCCTGTATTGTTGCCCTGTCCTGTATTGAGCTCCTGTCCTGTGTTGTTCCCAATCCTGCAGTGCTGCTCCATCATGCATTGCTGCCCTGTCCTGTATTGTTGTTCCATCCTGTATTGTTGCCCCCGTCATGTGTTGGGCCATTGTCCGATGTTTTGCCCAATCTTATATTGCTTCCCTTGTCTGCATTGTTACCCCATCCTGTATTGCTGCCCCGTCATGTATTGTTTACCTGTATGGTATTGATGTTCCATCCTGCATTTATGTCAAGTGCTGGGTTGCTGCCCCATCCTGCATTGTTGCCCTGTGCTGTATTGTTTTTCTGTCCTGGGTTGTTGCAGCATCTTGTACTGTTACCCAGTTCTGTATTGTTGCCCTGCCCTGTGTTGTTACCTGTCCCTATGCTTTTCCATGTCCTGTATTGTTGACCCTTCCTGTATTGTTCTCTGTACTGTATTGTGTACCTGTGTTGCATTGATGCTCCATCCTGAATTTTTGCCACTTCCTGTATTGTTTACCTGTGCTATATTGATGCTCATTCCTGTATTTTTCCCCTTTCCTGTATATTTATATCTGTCCTGTATTGCTCTCCATCCTGTATTGGTTACGTGATCTGTATTGTTTCCCTAACCTGTATTGATGCCCTGTCCTGTGCTGTTGCCCTGTCCTGCGTTCTTGTCTGGTTCCGTTTTGTTGCCCTGTTCCGTTTTGTTGCCCGGTTCCGTTATGTTGCCGGGTTCCGTTATGTCGCCGGGTTACGTTGTGTCTGTAAATGTTGCCTGGTCCCATAATGCTGCCTGGATCCGTTTTGTTGCAAGGTTCTGTTTTGTTGCCCGTTCCGTTATGTTGGCCGGTTCTGTTATGTTGGCAAGTTCTGTTATATTGCTCGGCTCCATTATGTTGCCCGGTTCCCTTATTTTGCCCGGTTCCGCTATGTTGCCCGGTCCTGTATTGTTGCCCGGTTCCGTATTGTTGCCCGGTTCTGTATTGTTGCCCGGTTCCGCGATGTTGCCCGGTTCCGCTATGTTGCCCGGTTCCGCTATGTTGCCCAGTTCTGCAATGTTGCCCGGTTCCGTTATACTGCCCGGTTCCGTATTGTTGCCCGGTTCCGTATTGTTGCCCGGTTCTGTATTGTTGCCCGGTTCTGTATTGTTGGCCGGTTCCACAATGTTGCCCGGTTCCGCGATATTGCCCGGTTCCGTATTGTTGTCCGGTTCCGTATTGTTGCCCGGTTCTGTATTGTTGCCTGGTTCCACGATGTTGCCCGGCTCCGCGATATTGCTCGGTTCCATTATACTACCCGGTTCTGTATTGTTGCCCGGTTCCGTATTGTTGCCCGGTTCTGTATTGTTGCCCGGTTCCGTTGTGTTTCCCGGTTCCGTTATGTTGCCCGGTTCCGTTATGTTGCCCGGTTCCGTTATGTTGCCAGGTTCCTTTATGTTGCCCGGTTCCGTTATGTTGCCAGGTTCCGTTATGTTGCCCGGTTCCGTTATGTTGCCAGGTTCCGTTATGTTGCCCGGTTCCGTTATGTTGCCCGGTTCCGTTATGTTGCCCGGTTCCGTTATGTTGCCCGGTTCCGTTATGTTACCAGGTTCCGTTATGTTTCCCGGTTCCGTTATGTTGCCAGGTTCCGTTATGTTGCCAGGTTCCGTTATGTTGCCCGGTTCCGTTATGTTGCCCGGTTCCGTTATGTTGCCCGGTTCCGTTATGTTGCCAGGTTCCGTTATGTTGCCCGGTTCCGTTATGTTGCCAGGTTCCGTTATGTTGCCCGGTTCCGTTATGTTTCCCGGTTCCGTTATGTTGCCAGGTTCCGTTATGTTGCCAGGTTCCGTTATGTTGCCTGGTTCCGTTATGATGCCCCGGTTCCGTTATGTTGCCCGGTTCTGTTTTGTTGACCGGTTCCGTTATGTTGCCTGGTTCCGTTATGATGCCCTGGTCCGTTATGTTGCCCGGTTCTGTTTTGTTGACTGGTTCCGTTTTGTTGCCCTGTTCCGTTTTGTTGCCCGGTTCCGTTATGTTGCCGGGTTCCGTTATGTCGCCGGGTTACGTTGTGTCTGTAAATGTTGCCTGGTCCCATAATGCTGCCTGGATCCGTTTTGTTGCAAGGTTCTGTTTTGTTGCCCGTTCCGTTATGTTGGCCGGTTCTGTTATGTTGGCAAGTTCTGTTATATTGCTCGGCTCCATTATGTTGCCCGGTTCCCTTATTTTGCCCGGTTCCGCTATGTTGCCCGGTCCTGTATTGTTGCCCGGTTCCGTATTGTTGCCCTGTTCTGTATTGTTGCCCGGTTCCGCGATGTTGCCCGGTTCCGCTATGTTGCCCGGTTCCGCTATGTTGCCCAGTTCTGCAATGTTGCCCGGTTCCGTTATACTGCCCGGTTCCGTATTGTTGCCCGGTTCCGTATTGTTGCCCGGTTCTGTATTGTTGCCCGGTTCTGTATTGTTGGCCGGTTCCACAATGTTGCCCGGTTCCGCGATATTGCCCGATTCCGTATTGTTGTCCGGTTCCGTATTGTTGCCCGGTTCTGTATTGTTGCCTGGTTCCACGATGTTGCCCGGCTCCGCGATATTGCTCGGTTCCATTATACTACCCGGTTCTGTATTGTTGCCCGGTTCCGTATTGTTGCCCGGTTCTGTATTGTTGCCCGGTTCCGTTGTGTTTCCCGGTTCCGTTATGTTGCCCGGTTCCGTTATGTTGCCCGGTTCCGTTATGTTGCCAGGTTCCGTTATGTTGCCCGGTTCCGTTATGTTGCCAGGTTCCGTTATGTTGCCCGGTTCCGTTATGTTGCCCGGTTCCGTTATGTTGCCCGGTTCCGTTATGTTGCCCGGTTCCGTTATGTTGCCCGGTTCCGTTATGTTGCCCGGTTCCGTTATGTTGCCAGGTTCCGTTATGTTTCCCGGTTCCGTTATGTTGCCAGGTTCCGTTATGTTGCCAGGTTCCGTTATGTTGCCCGGTTCCGTTATGTTGCCAGGTTCCGTTATGTTGCCCGGTTCCGTTATGTTGCCAGGTTCCGTTATGTTGCCCGGTTCCGTTATGTTGCCAGGTTCCGTTATGTTGCCCGGTTCCGTTATGTTTCCCGGTTCCGTTATGTTGCCAGGTTCCGTTATGTTGCCAGGTTCCGTTATGTTGCCTGGTTCCGTTATGATGCCCCGGTTCCGTTATGTTGCCCGGTTCTGTTTTGTTGACCGGTTCCGTTATGTTGCCTGGTTCCGTTATGATGCCCTGGTCCGTTATGTTGCCCGGTTCTGTTTTGTTGACTGGTTCCGTTATGTTGCCCGGTTCCGTTATGTTGCCCGGTTCCGTTATGATGCCTGGTTCTGTTATGTTGCCCGGTTCCGTTATGATGCCCTGTTCCGTTATGTTTCCCAATTCCGTTATGTTGCCCGGTTCCGTTATGTTGCATGGTTCCGTTATGTTGCCAGGTTCCATTATGTTGCCTGGTTCCGTTATGTTGCCCGGTTCCGTTATGTTGCCTGGTTCCGTTATGTTGCCCGGTTCCGTTATGTTGCCCGGTTCCGTTATGTTGCTTGGTTCCGTTATGTTGCTTGGTTCTGTTACATTTCCCGGATCCGTTATGGTCCCCCTTTCTGTTTTGTTGACCGGTTCCGTTATGTTCCCCGGTTCTGTTATGTTGCCCGGTTCCGCTATGTTGCCCGGTCCTGTATTGTTGCCCGGTTCCGTATTGTTGCCCGGTTCTGTATTGTTGCCCGGTTCCGCGATGTTGCCCGGTTCCGCTATGTTGCCTGGTTCCGCTATGTTGCCCAGTTCTGCAATGTTGCCCGGTTCCGTTATACTGCCCGGTTCCGTATTGTTGCCCGGTTCCGTATTGTTGCCCGGTTCTGTATTGTTGCCCGGTTCTGTATTGTTGGCCGGTTCCACAATGTTGCCCGGTTCCGCGATATTGCTCGGTTCCATTATACTACCCGGTTCTGTATTGTTGCCCGGTTCCGTATTGTTGCCCGGTTCTGTATTGTTGCCCGGTTCCGTTGTGTTTCCCGGTTCCGTTATGTTGCCCGGTTCCGTTATACTACCCGGTTCCGTATTGTTGCCCGGTTCTGTATTGTTGCCCGGTTCTGTATTGTTGCCCGGTTCTGTATTGTTGCCTGGTTCCGTTATGTTGCCCTGTTCCGTTATGTTGCCCAGTTCCGTTATGTTTCCCGGTTCCGTTATGTTGCCCGGTTCCGTTATGTTGCCCGGTTCCGTTATGTTGCCAGGTTCCGTTATGTTGCCCGGTTCCGTTATGTTGCCAGGTTCCGTTATGTTGCCCGGTTCCGTTATGTTGCCCGGTTCCGTTATGTTGCCCGGTTCCGTTATGTTGCCCGGTTCCGTTATGTTGCCCGGTTCCGTTATGTTGCCCGGTTCCGTTATGTTACCAGGTTCCGTTATGTTTCCCGGTTCCGTTATGTTGCCAGGTTCCGTTATGTTGCCAGGTTCCGTTATGTTGCCCGGTTCCGTTATGTTGCCAGGTTCCGTTATGTTGCCCGGTTCCGTTATGTTGCCAGGTTCCGTTATGTTGCCCGGTTCCGTTATGTTGCCAGGTTCCGTTATGTTGCCCGGTTCCGTTATGTTTCCCGGTTCCGTTATGTTGCCAGGTTCCGTTATGTTGCCAGGTTCCGTTATGTTGCCAGGTTCCGTTATGTTGCCTGGTTCCGTTATGATGCCCCGGTTCCGTTATGTTGCCCGGTTCTGTTTTGTTGACCGGTTCCGTTATGTTGCCTGGTTCCGTTATGATGCCCTGGTCCGTTATGTTGCCCGGTTCTGTTTTGTTGACTGGTTCCGTTATGTTGCCCGGTTCCGTTATGTTGCCCGGTTCCGTTATGATGCCTGGTTCTGTTATGTTGCCCGGTTCCGTTATGATGCCCTGTTCCGTTATGTTTCCCAATTCCGTTATGTTGCCCGGTTCCGTTATGTTGCATGGTTCCGTTATGTTGCCAGGTTCCATTATGTTGCCTGGTTCCGTTATGTTGCCCGGTTCCGTTATGTTGCCTGGTTCCGTTATGTTGCCCGGTTCCGTTATGTTGCCCGGTTCCGTTATGTTGCTTGGTTCCGTTATGTTGCTTGGTTCTGTTACATTTCCCGGATCCGTTATGGTCCCCCTTTCTGTTTTGTTGACCGGTTCCGTTATGTTCCCCGGTTCTGTTATGTTGCCCGGTTCCGTTATGTTGCCCGGTTCCGTTATGTTGCCCGGTTCTGTTATGTTGCCCGGTTCCGTTACATTGCCCGGTTCCGTTTTGTTGCCTGGTTCCGTTATGTTGCCCGGTTCCGTTATGTTGCCCGGTTCTGTTATGTTGCCCGGTTCCGTTACATTGCCCGGTTCCGTTTTGTTGCCTGGTTCCGTTATGTTCCCGGTTCTGTTATGTTGCCAGGTTCCGTTATGTTGCCCGGTTCCGTTATGTTGCCAGGTTCCGTTATGTTGCCCGGTTCCGTTATGTTTCCCGGTTCCGTTATGTTGCCAGGTTCCGTTATGTTGCCAGGTTCCGTTATGTTGCCTGGTTCCGTTATGTTGCCTGGTTCCGTTATGATGCCCCGGTTCCGTTATGTTGCCCGGTTCTGTTTTGTTGACCGGTTCCGTTATGTTGCCCAGTTCTGTTTTGTTGACCGGTTCCGTTATGTTGCCCGGTTCCGTTATGTTGCCCGGTTCCGTTATGATGCCTGGTTCTGTTATGTTGCCCGGTTCCGTTATGATGCCCTGTTCCGTTATGTTTCCCGGTTCCGTTATGTTGCCCGGTTCCGTTATGTTGCCTGGTTCCGTTATGTTGCCTGGTTCCGTTATGTTGCCCGGTTCCGTTATGTTGCTTGGTTCCGTTATGTTGCTTGGTTCTGTTACATTTCCCGGATCCGTTATGGTCCCCCTTTCTGTTTTGTTGACCGGTTCCGTTATGTTCCCCGGTTCCGTTATGTTCCCCGGTTCTGTTATGTTGCCCGGTTCCGTTATGTTGCCCGGTTCCGTTATGTTGCCCGGTTCTGTTATGTTGCCCGGTTCCGTTACATTGCCCGGTTCCGTTTTGTTGACTGGTTCCGTTATGTTGCCCGGTTCCGTTATGTTGCCCGGTTCTGTTATGTTGCCCGGTTCCGTTACATTGCCCGGTTCCGTTTTGTTGCCTGGTTCCGTTATGTTCCCGGTTCTGTTATGTTGCCCGGTTCCGTTATGTTACCCCGGTTCCGTTATGTTGCCCGGTTCTGTTTTGTTGACCGGTTCCTTTTTGTTGCCTGGCTCCATTATGTTGCCCCGGTTCCGTTATGTTACCCCGGTTCCGTTATGTTGCCCGGTTCTGTTTTGTTGACCGGTTCCTTTTTGTTGCCTGGCTCCATTATGTTGCCCCGGTTCCGTTATGTTGCCCCGGTTCCGTTATGTTGCCCGGTTCCGTTTAGTTGCCCGGTTCCGTTCCGTTATGTTGCCCGGTTCCGTTATGTTGCCCGGTTCCGTTATGTTGCCCGGTTCTGTTATGTTGCCCGGTTCCGTTACATTGCCCGGTTCCGTTTTGTTGCCTGGTTCCGTTATGTTCCCGGTGCCGTTATGTTGCCCGGTTCCTTTATGTTGCCCGGTTCCGTTATGTTGCCCAGTTCCGTTTTGTTGACCGGTTCTGTTTTGTTGACCGGTTCCATTATGTTGCCGGGTTCCATTATGTTGCCCAATTCTGTTTTGTTGTTCGTTTCCGTTATGTTGCCGGGTTCCGTTTTGTTGACCGGTTCCGTTTTGTTGCCGGGTTCCGTTTTGTTGACCGGTTCCGTTATGTTGCCGGGTTCCGTTTTGTTGCCGGGTTCCGTTTTGTTGCCCAATTCTGTTTTGTTGTTCGTTTCCGTTATGTTCCTGGTTCCATTATGATGCCCTGTTCTGTGTTGTTACCCGGTTCCGTTCCATTATGTTGCTGATTTATATGTTGCCCTATTCAGTTGTGTTGCCCGGTTCCGTTACGTAATGTTGCCAGGTTCCGTTATGTTGCCCGGTTCCGTTATGTTTCCCGGTTCCGTTATGTTGCCCGGTTCCGTTATGTTGCCCGGTTCCGTTATGTTGCCAGGTTCCGTTATGTTGCCCGGTTCCGTTATGTTGCCAGGTTCCGTTATGTTGCCCGGTTCCGTTATGTTTCCCGGTTCCGTTATGTTGCCAGGTTCCGTTATGTTGCCAGGTTCCGTTATGTTGCCTGGTTCCGTTATGATGCCCCGGTTCCGTTATGTTGCCCGGTTCTGTTTTGTTGACCGGTTCCGTTATGTTGCCTGGTTCCGTTATGATGCCCTGGTCCGTTATGTTGCCCGGTTCTGTTTTGTTGACTGGTTCCGTTTTGTTGCCCTGTTCCGTTTTGTTGCCCGGTTCCGTTATGTTGCCGGGTTCCGTTATGTCGCCGGGTTGCGTTGTGTCTGTAAATGTTGCCTGGTCCCATAATGCTGCCTGGATCCGTTTTGTTGCAAGGTTCTGTTTTGTTGCCCGTTCCGTTATGTTGGCCGGTTCTGTTATGTTGGCAAGTTCTGTTATATTGCTCGGCTCCATTATGTTGCCCGGTTCCCTTATTTTGCCCGGTTCCGCTATGTTGCCCGGTCCTGTATTGTTGCCCGGTTCCGTATTGTTGCCCTGTTCTGTATTGTTGCCCGGTTCCGCGATGTTGCCCGGTTCCGCTATGTTGCCCGGTTCCGCTATGTTGCCCAGTTCTGCAATGTTGCCCGGTTCCGTTATACTGCCCGGTTCCGTATTGTTGCCCGGTTCCGTATTGTTGCCCGGTTCTGTATTGTTGCCCGGTTCTGTATTGTTGGCCGGTTCCACAATGTTGCCCGGTTCCGCGATATTGCCCGATTCCGTATTGTTGTCCGGTTCCGTATTGTTGCCCGGTTCTGTATTGTTGCCTGGTTCCACGATGTTGCCCGGCTCCGCGATATTGCTCGGTTCCATTATACTACCCGGTTCTGTATTGTTGCCCGGTTCCGTATTGTTGCCCGGTTCTGTATTGTTGCCCGGTTCCGTTGTGTTTCCCGGTTCCGTTATGTTGCCCGGTTCCGTTATGTTGCCCGGTTCCGTTATGTTGCCAGGTTCCGTTATGTTGCCCGGTTCCGTTATGTTGCCCGGTTCCGTTATGTTGCCCGGTTCCGTTATGTTGCCAGGTTCCGTTATGTTGCCCGGTTCCGTTATGTTGCCCGGTTCCGTTATGTTGCCCGGTTCCGTTATGTTGCCCGGTTCCGTTATGTTGCCAGGTTCCGTTATGTTTCCCGGTTCCGTTATGTTGCCAGGTTCCGTTATGTTGCCAGGTTCCGTTATGTTGCCCGGTTCCGTTATGTTGCCAGGTTCCGTTATGTTGCCCGGTTCCGTTATGTTGCCAGGTTCCGTTATGTTGCCCGGTTCCGTTATGTTGCCAGGTTCCGTTATGTTGCCCGGTTCCGTTATGTTTCCCGGTTCCGTTATGTTGCCAGGTTCCGTTATGTTGCCAGGTTCCGTTATGTTGCCTGGTTCCGTTATGATGCCCCGGTTCCGTTATGTTGCCCGGTTCTGTTTTGTTGACCGGTTCCGTTATGTTGCCTGGTTCCGTTATGATGCCCTGGTCCGTTATGTTGCCCGGTTCTGTTTTGTTGACTGGTTCCGTTATGTTGCCCGGTTCCGTTATGTTGCCCGGTTCCGTTATGATGCCTGGTTCTGTTATGTTGCCCGGTTCCGTTATGATGCCCTGTTCCGTTATGTTTCCCAATTCCGTTATGTTGCCCGGTTCCGTTATGTTGCATGGTTCCGTTATGTTGCCAGGTTCCATTATGTTGCCTGGTTCCGTTATGTTGCCCGGTTCCGTTATGTTGCCTGGTTCCGTTATGTTGCCCGGTTCCGTTATGTTGCCCGGTTCCGTTATGTTGCTTGGTTCCGTTATGTTGCTTGGTTCTGTTACATTTCCCGGATCCGTTATGGTCCCCCTTTCTGTTTTGTTGACCGGTTCCGTTATGTTCCCCGGTTCTGTTATGTTGCCCGGTTCCGCTATGTTGCCCGGTCCTGTATTGTTGCCCGGTTCCGTATTGTTGCCCGGTTCTGTATTGTTGCCCGGTTCCGCGATGTTGCCCGGTTCCGCTATGTTGCCTGGTTCCGCTATGTTGCCCAGTTCTGCAATGTTGCCCGGTTCCGTTATACTGCCCGGTTCCGTATTGTTGCCCGGTTCCGTATTGTTGCCCGGTTCTGTATTGTTGCCCGGTTCTGTATTGTTGGCCGGTTCCACAATGTTGCCCGGTTCCGCGATATTGCTCGGTTCCATTATACTACCCGGTTCTGTATTGTTGCCCGGTTCCGTATTGTTGCCCGGTTCTGTATTGTTGCCCGGTTCCGTTGTGTTTCCCGGTTCCGTTATGTTGCCCGGTTCCGTTATACTACCCGGTTCCGTATTGTTGCCCGGTTCTGTATTGTTGCCCGGTTCTGTATTGTTGCCCGGTTCTGTATTGTTGCCTGGTTCCGTTATGTTGCCCTGTTCCGTTATGTTGCCCAGTTCCGTTATGTTTCCCGGTTCCGTTATGTTGCCCGGTTCCGTTATGTTGCCCGGTTCCGTTATGTTGCCAGGTTCCGTTATGTTGCCCGGTTCCGTTATGTTGCCAGGTTCCGTTATGTTGCCCGGTTCCGTTATGTTGCCAGGTTCCGTTATGTTGCCCGGTTCCGTTATGTTGCCCGGTTCCGTTATGTTGCCCGGTTCCGTTATGTTGCCCGGTTCCGTTATGTTGCCAGGTTCCGTTATGTTTCCCGGTTCCGTTATGTTGCCAGGTTCCGTTATGTTGCCAGGTTCCGTTATGTTGCCCGGTTCCGTTATGTTGCCAGGTTCCGTTATGTTGCCCGGTTCCGTTATGTTGCCAGGTTCCGTTATGTTGCCCGGTTCCGTTATGTTGCCAGGTTCCGTTATGTTGCCCGGTTCCGTTATGTTTCCCGGTTCCGTTATGTTGCCAGGTTCCGTTATGTTGCCAGGTTCCGTTATGTTGCCAGGTTCCGTTATGTTGCCTGGTTCCGTTATGATGCCCCGGTTCCGTTATGTTGCCCGGTTCTGTTTTGTTGACCGGTTCCGTTATGTTGCCTGGTTCCGTTATGATGCCCTGGTCCGTTATGTTGCCCGGTTCTGTTTTGTTGACTGGTTCCGTTATGTTGCCCGGTTCCGTTATGTTGCCCGGTTCCGTTATGATGCCTGGTTCTGTTATGTTGCCCGGTTCCGTTATGATGCCCTGTTCCGTTATGTTTCCCAATTCCGTTATGTTGCCCGGTTCCGTTATGTTGCATGGTTCCGTTATGTTGCCAGGTTCCATTATGTTGCCTGGTTCCGTTATGTTGCCCGGTTCCGTTATGTTGCCTGGTTCCGTTATGTTGCCCGGTTCCGTTATGTTGCCCGGTTCCGTTATGTTGCTTGGTTCCGTTATGTTGCTTGGTTCTGTTACATTTCCCGGATCCGTTATGGTCCCCCTTTCTGTTTTGTTGACCGGTTCCGTTATGTTCCCCGGTTCTGTTATGTTGCCCGGTTCCGTTATGTTGCCCGGTTCCGTTATGTTGCCCGGTTCTGTTATGTTGCCCGGTTCCGTTACATTGCCCGGTTCCGTTTTGTTGCCTGGTTCCGTTATGTTGCCCGGTTCCGTTATGTTGCCCGGTTCTGTTATGTTGCCCGGTTCCGTTACATTGCCCGGTTCCGTTTTGTTGCCTGGTTCCGTTATGTTCCCGGTTCTGTTATGTTGCCAGGTTCCGTTATGTTGCCCGGTTCCGTTATGTTGCCAGGTTCCGTTATGTTGCCCGGTTCCGTTATGTTTCCCGGTTCCGTTATGTTGCCAGGTTCCGTTATGTTGCCAGGTTCCGTTATGTTGCCTGGTTCCGTTATGTTGCCTGGTTCCGTTATGATGCCCCGGTTCCGTTATGTTGCCCGGTTCTGTTTTGTTGACCGGTTCCGTTATGTTGCCCAGTTCTGTTTTGTTGACCGGTTCCGTTATGTTGCCCGGTTCCGTTATGTTGCCCGGTTCCGTTATGATGCCTGGTTCTGTTATGTTGCCCGGTTCCGTTATGATGCCCTGTTCCGTTATGTTTCCCGGTTCCGTTATGTTGCCCGGTTCCGTTATGTTGCCTGGTTCCGTTATGTTGCCTGGTTCCGTTATGTTGCCCGGTTCCGTTATGTTGCTTGGTTCCGTTATGTTGCTTGGTTCTGTTACATTTCCCGGATCCGTTATGGTCCCCCTTTCTGTTTTGTTGACCGGTTCCGTTATGTTCCCCGGTTCCGTTATGTTCCCCGGTTCTGTTATGTTGCCCGGTTCCGTTATGTTGCCCGGTTCCGTTATGTTGCCCGGTTCTGTTATGTTGCCCGGTTCCGTTACATTGCCCGGTTCCGTTTTGTTGACTGGTTCCGTTATGTTGCCCGGTTCCGTTATGTTGCCCGGTTCTGTTATGTTGCCCGGTTCCGTTACATTGCCCGGTTCCGTTTTGTTGCCTGGTTCCGTTATGTTCCCGGTTCTGTTATGTTGCCCGGTTCCGTTATGTTACCCCGGTTCCGTTATGTTGCCCGGTTCTGTTTTGTTGACCGGTTCCTTTTTGTTGCCTGGCTCCATTATGTTGCCCCGGTTCCGTTATGTTACCCCGGTTCCGTTATGTTGCCCGGTTCTGTTTTGTTGACCGGTTCCTTTTTGTTGCCTGGCTCCATTATGTTGCCCCGGTTCCGTTATGTTGCCCCGGTTCCGTTATGTTGCCCGGTTCCGTTTAGTTGCCCGGTTCCGTTCCGTTATGTTGCCCGGTTCCGTTATGTTGCCCGGTTCCGTTATGTTGCCCGGTTCTGTTATGTTGCCCGGTTCCGTTACATTGCCCGGTTCCGTTTTGTTGCCTGGTTCCGTTATGTTCCCGGTGCCGTTATGTTGCCCGGTTCCTTTATGTTGCCCGGTTCCGTTATGTTGCCCAGTTCCGTTTTGTTGACCGGTTCTGTTTTGTTGACCGGTTCCATTATGTTGCCGGGTTCCATTATGTTGCCCAATTCTGTTTTGTTGTTCGTTTCCGTTATGTTGCCGGGTTCCGTTTTGTTGACCGGTTCCGTTTTGTTGCCGGGTTCCGTTTTGTTGACCGGTTCCGTTATGTTGCCGGGTTCCGTTTTGTTGCCGGGTTCCGTTTTGTTGCCCAATTCTGTTTTGTTGTTCGTTTCCGTTATGTTCCTGGTTCCATTATGATGCCCTGTTCTGTGTTGTTACCCGGTTCCGTTCCATTATGTTGCTGATTTATATGTTGCCCTATTCAGTTGTGTTGCCCGGTTCCGTTACGTAATGTTGCTCGGTTCCACTATGTTGCCCGGTTCCGTTATGTTGCCCGGTTCCGTTACTTTATGTTGCCCAGTTCCATTATGTTGCCTTGTTCTGTTATGTTGCCCAGTTCCGATCCATTATGTTTCCCAGTTCCATTATGTTACCCGGCTCCGTTGTGTTGCCCGGTTCCGTTCCGTTGTGTTGCCCGGTTCTGCTCCGTTGTGTTGCCCGGTTCCGTTCCGTTATGTTGTTCGGTTCCGTTGTGTTGCCCGGTTCTGTTGTGTTGCCCGGTTCTGTTGTGTTGCCCGGTTCTGCTCCGTTGTGTTGCCCGGTTCCGTTCCGTTATGTTGTTCGGTTCCGTTGTGTTGCCCGGTTCTGCTCCGTTGTGTTGCCCGGTTCCGTTCCGTTATGTTGTTCGGTTCCGTTGTGTTGCCCGGTTCCGTTGTGTTGCCCGGTTCTGTTGTGTTGCCCGGTTCCGTTCCGTTGTGTTGCCCGGTTCCGTTCCGTTGTGTTGCCCGGTTCTGCTCTGTTGTGTTGCCCGGTTCCGTTCCGTTATGTTGTTCGGTTCCGTTGTGTTGCCCGGTTCTGCTCCGTTGTGTTGCCCGGTTCCGTTCCGTTATGTTGTTCGGTTCCGTTGTGTTGCCCGGTTCTGTTGTGTTGCCCGGTTCTGTTGTGTTGCCCGGTTCCGCTCCGTTGTGTTGCCCAGTTCCGTTCCGTTATGTTGTTCGGTCCCGTTCTGTTATGTTGCCTGATTTGGATACTGTTGGGGGGGGTACGACTTAGCCATGGGGTACAGGTCTCTGGCACAGAGTCTGTCCCAGTTGCTCAGAAAGGAAGGGGGGAGAGGAGTAGAGCATTAGTCATTGGAGACTCCATAGTTAGGGGGATAGATGGAGAATCTGTGGGAACGAGAGAGACTCGCGGTTGGTGTGTTGCCTCCCAGGTGCCAGGGTCCGCGATGTCTCAGATCGTGTTTTCGGGATCCTTAAGGGGGAGGGAGAGCAGCCCTAAGTCCTGGGCCACATAGGCACCAACGACATAGGTAGGAAAAGGGATAGGGATGTAAGGCAGGAATTCAGGGAGCTAGGGTGGAAACTTAGATCTAGAACAAACAGAGTTATTATCTCTGGGTTGTTACCCAGAGTGCTACGTGCTAGCGAGATGAGGAATAGGGAGAGAGAGCAGTTGAACACATGGCTACAGGGATGGTGCAGGAGGGAGGGTTTCAGATTCCTCGATAATTGGGGCTCATTCTGGGGTAGGTGGGACCTCTACAAACGGGATGGTCTACACCTGGACCAGAGGGGTACCAATATCCTGGGGGGGAAATTTGATAATGCTCTTCAGGAGGATTTAACCAATTCAGCAGGGGCAGCACGGTGGCGCAGTGGGTTAGCCCTGCAGCCTCACGGCGCTGAGGTCCCAGGTTCGATCCCGGCTCTGGGTCACTGTCCATGTGGAGATTGCACATTCTCCCCGAGTTTGCGTGGGTTTCACCCCACAACCCAAAAATGTGCAAGCTAGGTGGATTGGCCACGCTAAATTGCCCCTCAATTTGAAAAAATGAATTGGGTACTCTAAATTTACTTTAAAAAAATGTAAAAACTAGTTCAGCAGGGGGTTGGGAACCTGAATTGTAGTTCCAGTATACAGGAGGTTGAGAGTAGTGAGGTCATGAGTAAGGTTTCTAAGTTGCAGGAGTGTACCGGCAGGAAGGAAGGTGGTTTAAAGTGTGCCTACTTCAATGCCAGGAGCATCCGGAATAAGGTGGGTGAACTTGCAGCATGGGTTGGTACCTGGGACTTCGATGTTGTGGCCATTTCGGAGACATGGCTACAGCAGGGACAGGAATGGTTGTTGCAGGTGCCGGGGTTTAGATATTTCAGTAAGCTCAGGGAAGGTGGTAAAAGAGGGGGAGGGGTGGCATTGTTAGTCAAGGACAGTATTACGGTGGCAGAAAGGACGTTTGATGAGGGCTCGTCTACTGAGGTAGTACTGGGCTGAGGTTAGAAACAGGAAAGGAGAGGTCCCCCTGTTAGGAGTTTTCTATAGGCCTCCGAAAAGTTCCAGAGATGTAGAGGAAGGGATTGCAAAGTTGATTCTGGATAGGAGCGAAAGTAACAGGGTAGTTGTTATGGGGGACTTTAACTTTCCAAATATTGACTGGAAACACTATAGTTCAAGTACTTTAGATGGGTCCATTTTTGTCCAATGTGTGCAGGAGGGTTTCCTGACACAGTATGTAGATAGGCCAACAAGAGGCGAGGCCATATTGGATTTGGTACTGGGTAATGAACCAGGACAGGTGTTAGATTTGGAGGTAGGTGAGCACTTTGGTGATAGTGACCACAAGATTACGTTTACTTTAGCGATGGAAAGGGATAGGTATATACCGCAGGGCAAGAGTTATTGCTGGGGGAAAGGCAATTATGATGCGATGAGGCAAGACTGAGGATGCATCGGATGGGGAGGGAAACTGCAGGGGATGGGCACAATTGAAATGTGGAGCGTGTTCAAGGAACAGCTACTGCATGTCCTTGAAAAGTATGTACCTGTCAGGCAGGGAGGAAGTGGTCAAGCGAGGGAACCATGGTTTACTAAAGTAATTGAATCACTTGTCAAGAGGAAGAAGGAGGCTTATGTAAAGATGAGACGTGAAGGTTCAGTTAAAGCGCTCGAGAGTTACAAGTTAGGAAGGAAGGACCGAAAGAGAGAGCTAAGAAGAGCCAGGAGGGGACATGAGAAGTCTTTGGCAGGTAGGATCAAGGATAACCCTAAAGCTTTCTATAGATATGTCAGGAATAAAAGAATGACTCTGGTAAGAGTAGGGCCAGTCAAGGACAGTAGTGGGAAGTTGTGCGTGGAGTCCGAGGAGATAGGAGATGTGCTAAATGAATATTTTTCGTCAGTATTCGCACAGGAAAAAGACAATGTTGTCGAGGAGAATACTGAGATACAGGCTACTAGACTAGAAGGGCTTGAGGTTCATAAGGAGGAGGTGTTAGCAATTCCGGAAAGTGTGAAAATAGATAAATCCCCTGGGCCGGATGGGATTTATCCTAGGATTCTCTGGGAAGCTAGGGAGGAGATTGCTGCACCTTTGGCTTTGATCTTCATGTCATAATTGTCTACAGGAATAGTGCCAGAAGACTGGAGGAAGTAGAGCCAACCCCGGTAACTATAGACCAGTGAGCCTTACTTCTGTTGTGGGCAAAGTCTTGGAAAAGTTTATAAGAGATAGGATGTATAATCATCTGGAAAGGAATAATTTGATTAGGGATAGTCAACACGGTTTTGTGAAGGGTAGGTCGTGCCTCACAAACCTTATTGAGTTCTTTGAGAAGGTGACCAAACAGGTAGACGAGGGTAGAGCAGTTGATGTGGTGTATATGGATTTCAGTAAAGTGTTTGATAAGGTTCCCCATGGTAGGCTATTGCAGAAAATTCGGAGGCATGGGATTCAGGGTGATTTAGCAGTTTGGATCAGAAATTGGCTAGCTGGAAGAAGACAAAGGGTGGTGGTTGATGGGAAATGTTCAGCCGGAGTTCAGTTACTAGTGGTGTACCACAAGGATCTATTTTGGGGCCACTGCTGTTTGTCATTTTTATAAATGACCTAGAGGAGTGCGTAGAAGGATGGGTGAGAAAATTTGCAGATGACACTAAAGTCGGTGGAGTTGTGGACAGTGCGGAAGGATGTTGCAGGTTACAGAGGGACATAGATAAGCTGCAGAGCTGGGCTGAGTGTTGGCAAATGGAATTTAATGCAGAAAAGTGTGAGGTGATTCATTTTGGAAAGAGTAACAGGAAGACAGAGTACTGGGCTAATGGTAAGATCCTTGGTAGTGTGGATGAGCAGAGAGATCTCGGTGTCCATGTACATAGGTCCCTGAAAGTTGCCACCCAGGTTGATAGGGTTGTTAAGAAGGCGTACGGTTTTCCCGTGCTTCCCGACAGGGGGGCGAGTGATAGGGTGCTATCAGGGGTCTGGGTCGGGGAGGGGAAGATCTCGGACATTTATAAGATTATGCAGGAGGTGGAGGAGGTACCAGTAGTGGAGTTGAAAGACAAGTGGGAGGTAGAGCTGGGGGAACAGATAGAGGATGGGACATGGGCAGACGCCCTAGAGAGGGTCAACTCATCGTCGTCATGTGCGAGACTGAGTCTCATTCAATTTAAGGTACTGCATAGAGCCCACATGACGGGGACAAGGATGAGTCGGTTTTTCGGGGGTGAAGACAGGTGTGTCAGATGTTCGGGAAGCCCTGCGAATCATGCACACATGTTTTGGGCATGTCCGGCACTGGAGGAGTTCTGGAAGGGGGGTGGCAGGGACGGTGTCGAGAGTGGTGGGGTCCAGGGTCAAGCCAGGATGGGGACTTGCGATCTTCGGGGTTGGGGTGGAGCCGGGGGTACAGGAGGCGAGGGAGGCTGGAATAGTAGCCTTTGCGTCCTTGGTGGCTCGGAGGAGGATCTTGATTCAGTGGAGGGACGCAAGGCCTCCAAGTGTTAACACCTGGTTAAACGACATGGCAAACTTCATCCAATTGGAAAGAATCAAATTCGCCCTGAGAGGGTCGGTGCAGGGGTTTTTCAGGCGATGGCAACCCTTCCTGGACCTCTTAGATCAGAGATAGAAACTGAGGTCGTGACAGCAGCAACCCGGGAGGGGAGGGGAGGGCGGGAGGGAGGGGGGGGGGAGGGTGTGGGGGAGGGGAGGGGGGGGGGAGGGGGGATAGCAACGAAGGAAACACGGTATCGGTGGTGTCACGGGCAAGGCCTGCCCGAGGACACTGCCAGAAATGACAAGATGGTCGGGCGGCCGGTTCGTCGGCGGGGGGGGGGGGGGGGGAGGCGGGGGGGGCGCGCGGGTAGGGGGTGGGGGGGATTCTTGTTAAGTAGGGGGGTTTGACTTTGTTTTGATATAATTCAAATGTAGGGGGGGTTAAAATGTTTGTACTCTGAAAAATTTCTTCAATAAAAAGTATTTAAAAAAAAAAAAAGAAGGCGTACGGTGTGTTAGCTTTTATTGGTAGAGGGATTGAGTTTCGGAGCCATGAAGTCACGTTGCAGCTGTATAAAACTCTGTTGCAGCCGCATTTGGAGTATTGCGTGCAATTCTGGTTGCCGCATTGTAGGAAGGATGTGGAAGCATTGGAAAGGGTGCAGAAGAGATTTACCAGGACGTTGTCTGGTCTGGAGGGGATATCTTATGAGGAAAGGCTGAGGGACTTGAGGCTGTTTTCGTTAGAGAGAAGAAGGTTAAGAGGTGACTTAATTGAGGCATACAAGATGATCAGAGGATTAGATAGGGTGGACAGTGAGAGCCTTTTTCTTCGGATGGTGATGTCTAGCACGAGGGGACATAGCTTTAAATTGATGGGAGATAGATATGGGGCAGATGTCAGAGGTAGGTTCTTTACTCAGAGAGTAGTAAGGGCGTGGAATGCCCTGCCTGCAACAGTAGTGGACTCGCCAACATTAAGGGCATTTAAATGGTCATTGGATAAACATATGGATGATAAGGGAATAGCATAGATGGGCTTTAGAGGGGTTTCACAGGTCGGCGCAACATCGAGGGCCGAAGGGCCTCTACTGCTCTGTAATGTTCTATGTTCTATGATTCCGTTATGTTGCCCGGTTCCGTTGTGTTGCCCTGTTCCATTCCGTTATGTTGCCAGATTCCGTTTTATTGCCCGGTTCCGTTGTGTTGTCCGGTTCCGTTCCGTTATGTTGCCAGATTCCGTTTATTGCCCGGTTCCGTTGTGTTGTCCGGTTCCGTTGTGTTGCCCGGTTCCGTTGTGTTGCACGGTTCCGTTGTGTTGCACGGTTCCGTTGTGTTGCCCGGTTCCGTTGTGTTGCCCGGTTCCGTTTTGTTGCCGGGTTCCGTTTTGTTGCCGTGTTCCGTTCCGTTATGTTGTCCGGTTCCGTTGTGTTGCCCGGTTCCGTTGTGTTGCCCGGTTCCGTTTTGTTGCCGGGTTCCGTTTTGTTGCCGTGTTCCGTTCCGTTATGTTGTCCGGTTCCGTTGTGTTGCCCGGTTCCGTTGTGTTGCCCGGTTCCGTTGTGTTGCCCAGTTCCGTTTTGTTGCCCAGTTCCGTTATACTGGCCGGATCTGTTATGTTGGCCGGTTCTATTTTGTTGCCCAGTTCCATTATGTTGCTTGGTCCTCTGTTGCCCGATGCTCTGTTCCCAACCTGTATTTTAGCACTGACCTGTATTCTGGCCCCAAACTCTATCGTTGCCCCTTTCCTACAGTGTTGATGTCTCTGGCATGTTGAGCTGCCCTGTATTGTTTCCTGTACTGCATTGTTGCCCTGTCCTGTGTTTTTGCCATGTCCTATGTTGTTGCCCTGTCCTGTATTGATACTCCAAACTGTAACGTTGTCCCATCCTGTATTGTTGCCCTGGCCTGTATTCTAACTTTGTCATGTGTTGATGTGTTAGCTGTTGTCTTGTGTTTTGCCCAATCTTGTATTGCTTCCCTCTCCTGCATTGTCACCTCATCCTTTATAAGACCATAAGACCTAAGACATAGAAGCAGAATTAGGCCACTCGGCCCATCGAGCCTGCTCCTCCATTCGATCATGGTTGAAAATGTTCTCATCCGCATTCTCCTGTCTTCTCATTCCTTATTAATCTGGAACCTATCTATCTCTGTCTTAATGAAACTCAGTGATTTGGCCTCCACAGTCTTCTGCGGCAAAGAGTTCCACAGATTCACCACCCTCTGGCTGAAGAAATTCCTCCTCATTTCTGTTTTAAAGGATCGTCCCTTTACTCTGAGATGGTGTCCTCTGGTTCTAGTTTTCCTACAAGTGGAAACATCCTCTCCACATCCACTCTAACCAGGCCACACAGTATCCTCTAAGTTTCAATAAGACCTTCCCTCATCCTTCTAAACTCCAACGAGTAATAATAATAACAATAATAATACGCTGATAGTCACAAGTAGGCTTGAATGAAGTTACTGTGAAAAGCTCCTAGCCACCACATTCCGGCGCCTGTTCGGGGAGGCCGGTATGGGAATTGAACCCACGCTGCTGGCATTGTTCTGCATTACAAGCCAGCTATTTAGCCCACTGTGCTAAACCAGACCCAGAGCACTCTACTGTTCCTCAAACAACAAACTGTTTATTCCAGGAATCATTCTTGTGAACGTCCTCTGGACCCTTTCCAAGGCCATCACATTAGATACAGGGCCCAAAACTGCTCCAAATGGGGTCTGACCAGAGCCTTGTACAGCCTCAGAAGTACATCCCTGCTCTTGTATTCTAGCCCTCTCGACATGAATGCTAACATTGCATTTGCCTTCCTAACTGCTGACTGAACATGCACGTTAACCTTAAGAGAATCGTGAACAAGGACTGTCCTGTCATATTTTGTTTACCTTTCCTGTGTTGCTGCCCCATCCTGCATTGTTGCCCTGTCCTCAGTTGTGTTGTTGCCGTGAGCTGTATTGTTGCCCTGTCCTGTATAATAATAATAATCTTTATTGTCACAAGTCGGCTTACATTAACACTGCAATGAGGTTACTGTGAAAATCCCCTAGTCGCCACATTCCAGCGCCTCTTCGGGGCACAGGGAGGGAGAACTCAGAATGTCCAAATTATCTAAAAGAAGGTCTTTCGGGACTTATGGGAGGAAACTGGAGCACCCAGAGGAAACCCACGCATAAACGGGGACAACGTGCAGACTCCACATAGACAGTGACCTAAGCCGGAAGTCGAACCTGGGACCGTGGAGCTGTGAAACTACAGTGCTATCCGCTGTGCTAATGTGCTGCCCACCATTGTTTCCCTACACTGTGCTGTTGCTCCATCCTGTGTTTTTCCCTGTCCTGTATTGTTGACACATACTGAATTGTTGCCCTTTGTCATTGCTGTGACCTGCATTGTTGCCCCTTCTTGCGTCGTTGCCCTGTCCTATGTTGTTCTCCTATTCTATGTTGTTGCCCTGTCCATCGTCGTAGCCCTGTCCTGTGTCATTGCCCTGTCCTGTGACATCGTCCTGTCCTGTGTCATTGCCCTGTCCTGTGTCATTGCCCTGTCCTGTGTCATCGTCCTGTCCTGTGTCATTGCCCTCTCCTGTGTCATTGCCCTGTCCTGTGTCATTGCCCTGTCCTGTGACATCGTCCTGTCCTGTGTCATTGCCCTGTCCTGTGTCATTGCCCTGTCCTGTGTCATTGCCCTGTCCTGTGTCATTGCCCTGTCCTGTGTCATTGCCCTGTCCTGTGTCATTGCCCTGTCCTGTGTCATTGTCCTGTCCTGTGTCATTGCCCTGTCCTGTGTCATTGTCCTGTCCTGTGTCATTGTCCTGTCCTGTGTCGATGCCCTGTCCTGAATCGTTGCCCTGTCCTGTGTCATTGTCCTGTCCTGTGTCATTGCCCTGTCCTGTGTCATTGTCCTGTCCTGTGTCATTGTCCTGTCCTGTGTCGATGCCCTGTCCTGTGTCGTTGCCCTGTCCTGTGTCATTGTCCTGTCCTGTGTCATTGCCCTGTCCTGTGTCATTGTCCTGTCCTGTGTCATTGTCCTGTCCTGCGTCGTTGCCCTGTCCTGTGTCGTTGTCCTGTCCTGCGTCGTTGCCCTGTCCTGTGTCGTTGCCGTGTCCTGCGTCGTTGCCCCGTCCTGTGTTGTTGCCCCGTCCTGTGTCGTTGCCCCTGTCCTGTGTTGTTGCCCCATCCTGTGTCGTTGCCCCATCCTGCATCGTTGCCCAGTGCTGCATCGTTGCCCTGTCCTGCGTCATTGCCCTGTCCTGCATCGTTGCCCAGTGCTGCATCGTTGTCCTGTCCTGTGTCGTTGCCCTGTCCTGTGTCGTTGCCCCGTCCTGTGTCGTTGCCCCATCCTGCGTCGTTGCCCTGTCCTGCATTGTTGCCCAGTCCTGCATCGTTGCCCTGTCCTGCATCGTTGCCCTGTCCTGCATCGTTGCCCTGTCCTGCATCGTTGCCCTGTCCTGCATCGTTGCCCAGTCCTGCATCGTTGCCCTGTCCTGCATCGTTGCCCTGTCCTGCATCGTTGCCCTGTCCTGTGTCATTGCCCTGTCCTGTGTCGTTGCCCTGTCCTATGTCGTTGCCCTGTCCTGCATCGTTGCCCTGTCCTGCGTCGTTGCCCTGTCCTGCGTCGTTGCCCTGTCCTGCATCATTGCCCTGTCCTGCATCGTTGCCCAGTGCTGCATCGTTGCCCTGTCCTATGTCGTTGCCCTGTCCTGCATCGTTGCCCTGTCCTGCATCGTTGCCCTGTCCTGCGTCATTGCCCAGTGCTGCATCGTTGCCCTGTCCTGCATCGTTGCCCTGTCCTGCATCGTTGCCCTGTCCTGCATCGTTGCCCTGTCCTGCGTCATTGCCCTGTCCTGCATCGTTGCCCAGTGCTGCATCGTTGCCCAGTGCTGCATCGTTGCCCTGTCCTATGTCGTTGCCCTGTCCTGTGTCGTTGCCCTGTCCTGCATCGTTGCCCTGTCCTGTAACTTCGCCCCATCTTGTGTCGTTGCCCGGTCCTGCGTCATTGCCCTGTCCTGCATCGTTGCCCTGGCCTGCATCGTTGCCCTGTCCTGCATCATTGCCCAGTCCTGCATCGTTGCCCTGTCCTGCGTCGTTGCCCTGTCCTGCGTCGTTGCCCTGTCCTGCGTCGTTGCCCTGTCCTGTGTCGTTGCCCTGTCCTGCATCGTTGCCCCGTCCTGTGTCATTGCCCTGTCCTGTGACGTTGCCCCATCCTGCGTCGTTGCCCTGTCCTGTGTCGTTGCCCCATCCTGCATCGTTGCCCTGTCCTGTGTCGATGTCCTGCCCTGTGTCGTTGCCCTGTCCTGCATTGTTGCCCTGTCCTGCATCGTTGCCCTGTCCTGCATCGTTGCCCTGTCCTGCATCGTTGTCCTGTCCTGCATCGTTGCCCTGTCCTGCGTCATTGCCCTGTCCTGCATCATTGCCCTGTCCTGCATCGTTGCCCAGTCCTGCATCGTTGCCCAGTCCTGCATCGTTGCCCTGTCCTGCGTCTTTGTCCTGTCCTGCATCGTTGCCCTGTCCTGCATCGTTGCCCAGTCCTGCATCGTTGCCCAGTCCTGCATCGTTGCCCTGTCCTGCGTCTTTGTCCTGTCGTGTATTGTTGCCCTGTCCTGTGTCATTGCATGAGTCTGTTTTGTTGCCTGGTCCTCTGTTGTTGCACGGTGCTCTATTGTTTCCCCAACCTCTATTGCTGCCCCGAACTCTATTGGTGTTGATCATGTATTGTTCCCCTGCCCTGTATTGTTGACCTGTCATGTATTGCTGCACCATCCTGTATTGATTCTCTGTCCTGTACATTTGTCCTGTCCTATATTGTTGCCCCATTCTGTATTGCTGTCCTGTCCTATATTATTGTCCTGATCTGTATTTTTGCCCTGTGCAATGCCCTGTACTCCTTTGCCCTATATTGCTGTCCTCTATAGGTCTACACCCCTATATTGTTGGCCTGGCCTATATTATTGACCCATCCAGTGTTGTTCCCAGTCCTGTATTGCTGCCCCGTCCTGAATTGTTTCCCTTTCCAGTAACATTGCCGGTCCTGCATTGTTGCCCCATCCTGTGTTGGTGCTCTGTCCTGTAAAGTTGCCCGGCCTTGCCTTGTTGCCCTGCCCTGTATTGTTGTCCTGTCTGTATTGTTGATCCGTCCTGTGTTTTTTTCCTGTTCTATGTTGTTGCCCTGTCCTGCTTCATTGCCCTGCCCTGTACTGTTGCCGAGTTCCGCGTTGTTGCCCGGTTCTGTTTTGCCCTGTCCTGTGTTGTTGCCCTATCCTGTGTCGTTGCCCTATCCTGTGTCGTTGCCCTATCCTGTGTCGTTGCCCTATCCTGTGTCGTTGCCCTGTCTTGTGTCATTGTCTGGGTCTGTTTTGTTGCCCTGCCCTGTGTTGTTTCCCTGTCTTGTGTCATTGTCTGGGTCTGTTTTGTTGCCCTGTCCTGTATTGTTGCCCTGTCCTGTATTGTTGCCCTGTCCTGTATTGTTGCCCTGTCCTGTATTGTTGCACTGTCCTGTGTTGTTCCCCTCTCCTGTGTTGTTCCCCTCTCCTGTGTTGTTCCCCTCTCCTGTGTTGTTGCCCCATTCTACGTTGTTGCTCTGTTCTATTTTGCCTTGTCCTGCGTTATTGCTCTGTTCTATGTTGTTCACCGGGTTCTGTATTGCTGTCCATTTCCTACATGATCTCTCTGGTATTGTTGACCTGCCCTTAATGTTTCCTGTACTTTACTGTTGCCTGTCCTGCATTGTTGCCCTGTCCTGCGTTGTTGCCCTGTCCTGTGTTGTTGCCCTGCCCTGTGTTATTGTCCTGTTCTGCGTTGCTGCCCTGTCCTGCGTTGTTGCCCTGTTCTGCGTTGTTGCCCTGTTCTGCGTTATTGCCCTGTCCTGCGTTATTGTCCTGTTCTGCATTGTTGCCCTGTCTTGTGTTGTTGCCCTGTCCTGCATTGTTGCCCTGTCCTGTGTTGTTGCCCTGTCATGCGTTATTGCCCTGTTCTGCGTTGTTGCCCTGTCCTGCGTTGTTGCCCTGTTCTGCGTTGTTGCCCTGTCCTGTGTTGTTGCCCTGTCCTGCGATATTGCCCTGTTCTGCGTTGTTGCCCTATCCTGTGTTGTTGCCCTGTCCTGCGTTGTTGCCCTGCCCTGTGTTGTTGCCCTGTCCTGTGTTGTTGCCCTGTCCTGTGTTGTTGCCCTGTCATGCGTTGCTGCCCTGTCCTGTGTTGTTGCCCTGTCCTGTGTTGTTGCCCTGTCCTGTGATGTTGCCCTGTCATGCGTTGTTGCCCAGTCCTGTATTGTTGCCCTGTCCTGCGATTTTGCCCTGTCCTGCGCTGTTGTCCTCTCTTGTATTGTTGCCCTGTCCTCTATTATTCCCATGCTCTGGGTTGCTGCGCTGCCCTGTACTGGTGTCCAATCCTATAAATTTACCCTATCCTGTATTGTTGCCCTGTCCTGTGGTTTTCCCTGTTCTGCCCTATATGTCTGTTGGTGTACATCCCTATATTGTTTCACTGACCTGTGTTTTTTCCCTGACCTGCATTATTTCCATGACCTATGCTGTTGACCAGTCCTGTATTGTTGCCTGGTCCTGTATTGTTGCCCCATTCTGCATTGTGGCCCGTTTCTGTTTTTCCCTGTCCTGTGAGCTTCCCCTAATCTATTTTGCCTTGTCCTGAGTTGTTGCTCTGTTCTATGTTGTTGCTATGTTCTGTTTTGCCCTGTCCTGAGTTGCTGCTCTGTTCTATGTTGTTGCTATGTTCTGTTTTGCCCTGTCCTGTGTTGTTCCCTGTTCTATGTTGTTGCTATGTTCTGTTTTGCCCTGTCCTGTATTGTTTCCCTGTTCTATGTTGTTCCTATGTTCTATTTTGCCCTGTCCTGTGTTATTTCCCTGTTCTATGATGTTGCTATGTTCTGTTTTGCCCTGTCCTGTGCTGTTTCCCTGTTCTATGTTGTTGCTATGTTCTGTTTTGCCCTGTCCTGTGTTGTTGCCGTGTTCAATGATGTTGCTATGTTCTGTTTTGCCCTGTCCTGTGTTGTTTCCCTGTTCTATGTTGTTGCTATTTTCTGTTTTGCACTGTCCTGTGCTGTTTCCCTGTTCTATGTTGTTGCTATGTTCTGTTTTGCCCTGTCCTGTGTTGTTTCCCTGTTCTATGTTGTTGCTATGTTCTGTTTTGCCCTGTCCTGTGTTGTTGCCCTGTTCTATGTTGTTGCTATGTTCTGTTTTGCCCTGTCCTGTGTTGTTTCCCTGTTCTATGTTGTTGCTATGTTCTGTTTTCCCTGCCCTGTGTTGTTGCACTGTCCTGCGTTGTTGCCCTGTCCCGTGTTGTTGCCCTGTCATGCGTTATTGCCCTGTTCTGGATTGTTGCCCTGTCCTGTGTTGTTGCCCTGTCTTGCGCTGTTGCCCTGTTCTGCGTTGTTGCCCTGTCCTTCGTTGTTGCCCTGTCCTGCGCTGTTGCCCTGTCCTGTGTTGTTGCCCTGTTCTATGTTGTTGCTATGTTCTGTTTTGCCCTGTCCTGTGTTGTTTCCCTGTTCTATGATGTTGCTATGTTCTGTGTTGCCCTGTCCTGTGTTGTTGCCGTGTTCTATGATGTTGCTATGTTCTGTTTTGCCCTGTCCTGTGTTGTTTCCCTGTTCTATGTTGTTGATATGTTCTGTTTTGCCCTGTCCTGCGATATTGCCCTGTTCTGCGTTGTTGCCCTATCCTGTGTTGTTGCCCTGTCCTGCGTTGTTGCCCTGCCCTGTGTTGTTGCCCTGTCCTGTGTTGTTGCCCTGTCCTGTGTTGCTGCCCTGTCATGCGTTGCTGCCCTGTCCTGTGTTGTTGCCCTGTCCTGTGTTGTTGCCCTGTCCTGTGATGTTGCCCTGTCATGCGTTGTTGCCCAGTCCTGTATTGTTGCCCTGTCCTGCGATTTTGCCCTGTCCTGCGTTGTTGTCCTCTCTTGTATTGTTGCCCTGTCCTCTATTATTCCCATGCTCTGGGTTGCTGCGCTGCTCTGTACTGGTGTCCAATCCTATAAATTTACCCTATCCTGTATTGTTGCCCTGTCCTGTGGTTTTCCCTGTCCTGCCCTATATGTCTGTTGGTGTACATCCCTATATTGTTTCACTGACCTGTGTTTTTTCCCTGACCTGCATTATTTCCATGACCTACGCTGTTGACCAGTCCTGTATTGTTGCCTGGTCCTGTATTGTTGCCCCATTCGGCATTGTGGCCCGGTTCTGTTTTTCGCTGTCCTGTGAGCTTCCCCTAATCTATTTTGCCTTGTCCTGAGTTGCTGCTCTGTTCTATGTTGTTGCTATGTTCTGTTTTGCCCTGTCCTGTGTTGTTCCCTGTTCTATGTTGTTGCTATGTTCTGTTTTGCCCTGTTCTGTGTTGTTTCCCTGTTCTATGTTGTTGCTATGTTCTATTTTGCCCTGTCCTGTGTTATTTCCCTGTTCTATGTTGTTGGTATGTTCTGTTTTGCCCTGTCCTCTGTTGTTTCCCTGTTCTATGATGTTGCTATGTTCTGTTTTGCCCTGTCCTGTGCTGTTTCCCTGTTCTATGTTGTTGCTATTTTCTGTTTTGCACTGTCCTGTGCTGTTTCCCTGTTCTATGTTGTTGCTATGTTCTGTTTTGCCCTGTCCTGTGTTGTTTCCCTGTTCTATGTTGTTGCTATGTTCTGTTTTGCCCTGTCCTGTGTTGTTGCCCTGTTCTATGTTGTTGCTATGTTCTGTTTTCCCTGTCCTGTGTTGTTGCACTGTCCTGCGTTGTTGCCCTGTCCCGTGTTGTTGCCCTGTCATGCGTTATTGCCCTGTTCTGCATTGTTGCCCTGTCCTGTGTTGTTGCCCTGTCTTGCGCTGTTGCCCTGTTCTGCGTTGTTGCCCTGTCCTTCGTTGTTGCCCTGTCCTGCGCTGTTGCCCTGTCCTGTGTTGTTGCCCTGTTCTATGTTGTTGCTATGTTCTGTTTTGCCCTGTCCTGTGTTATTTCCCAGTTCTATGTTGTTGCTATGTTCTGTTTTGCCCTGTCCTGTGTTGTTTCCCTGTTCTGTGATGTTGCTATGTTCTGTGTTGCCCTGTCCTGTGTTGTTTCCCTGTTCTATGATGTTGCTATGTTCTGTTTTGCCCTGTCCTGTGTTGTTTCCCTGTTCTATGTTGTTGATATGTTCTGTTTTGCCCTGTCCTGTGTTGTTGCCCTGTTCTATGTTGTTGCTATGTTCTGCTTTGCCCTGTCCTGTGTTGTTTCCCTGTTCTATGTTGTTGCTATGTTCTGTTTTGCCCTGTCCTGTGTTGTTTCCCTGTTCTATGATGTTGCTATGTTCTGTTTTGCCCTGTCCTCTGTTGTTTCCCTGTTCTATGTTGTTGCTATGTTCTGTTTTGCCCTGTCCTGTGTTGTTTCCCTGTTCTATGTTGTTGCTATGTTCTGTTTTGCACTGTCCTGTGTTGTTTCCCTGTTCTATGTTGTTGCTATGTTCTGTTTTGCCCTGTCCTGTGCTGTTTCCCTGTTCTATGATGTTGCTATGTTCTGTTTTGCCCTGTCCTGTGTTGTTTCCCTGTTCTATGATGTTTCTATGTTCCGTTTTGCCCTGTCCTGTGTTGTTTCCCTGTTCTATATTGTTGGTATGTTCTGTTTTGCCCTGTCCTGTGTTGTTTCACTGTTCTATGTTGTTGCTATGTTCTGTTTTGCCCTGTCCTGTGTTGTTTCCCTGTTCTATGATGTTGCTATGTTCTGTTTTGCCCTGTCCTGTGTTGTTTCCCTGTTCTATGATGTTGCTATGTTCTGTGTTGCCCTGTCCTGTGTTGTTTCCCTGTTCTATGATGTTTCTATGTTCCGTTTTGCCCTGTTCTATGATGTTTCTATGTTCCGTTTTGCCCTGTTCTGTGTTGTTTCCCTGTTCTATGATTTTGCTATGTTCTGTGTTGCCCTGTCCTGTGTTGTTTCCCTGTTCTATGATGTTTCTATGTTCTTTTTTGCCCTGTCCTGTGTTGTTTCCCTCTTCTATGATGTTGCTATGTTCTGTTTTGCCCTGTCCTGTGTTGTTTCCCTGTTCTATGATGTTTCGATGTTCCGTTTTGCCCTGTCCTGTGTTGTTTCCCTGTTCTATATTGTTGGTATGTTCTTTTTTGCCCTGTCCTGTTCTGTTTCCCTGTTCTATGATGTTTCTATGTTCTGTTTTGCCCTGTCCTGTGTTGTTTCCCTCTTCTATGATGTTGCTATGTTCTGTTTTGCCCTGTCCTCTGTTGTTTCCCTGTTCTATGTTGTTGCTACGTTCTGTTTTGCCCTGCCCTGTGTTTTTTCCCTGTTCTATGTTGTTGCTATGTTCTGTTTTGCCCTGTCCTGTGCTGTTTCCCTGTTCTATGATGTTGCTATGTTCTGTTTTGCCCTGTCCTGTGTTGTTTCCCTGTTCTATGATGTTTCTATGTTCCGTTTTGCCCTGTCCTGTGTTGTTTCCCTGTTCTATATTGTTGGTATGTTCTGTTTTGCCCTGTCCTGTGTTGTTTCACTGTTCTATGTTGTTGCTATGTTCTGTTTTGCCCTGTCCTGTGTTGTTTCCCTGTTCTATATTGTTGCTATGTTCTGTTTTCCCTGTCCTGTGTTGTTGCCCTATCCTGCGTTGTTGCCCTGTCCTGTGTTGTTGCCCTGTCATGCGTTATTGCCCTGTTCTGCGTTGTTGCCCTGTCCTGTGTTGTTGCCCTGTCTTGCGTTGTTGCCCTGTTCTGCGTTGTTGCCCTGTCCTGCGTTGTTGCCCTGTCCTGCGCTGTTGCCCTGTCCTGTGTTGTTGCCTGTCCTGTGTTGTTGCCCTGTCATGCGTTGTTGCCCTGTCCTGTGTTGTTGCCCTGTCCTGTGTTGTTGCCCCGTCCTGCGATTTTGCCCTCTCCTGCGTATTGTCCTCTCTTGTATTGTTGCCCTGTCCTGCGATTTTGCGCTGTCCTGCGTTGTTGTCCTCTCTTGTATTGTTGCCCTGTCCTCTATTATTCCCATGCTCTGGGTTGCTGCGCTGCCCTGTACTGGTGTCCAATCCTATAAATTTACCCTATCCTGTATTGTTGCCCTGTCCTGTGGTTTTCCCTGTTCTGCCCTATATGTCTGTTGGTGTACATCCCTATATTGTTTCACTGACCTGTGTTTTTTCCCTGACCTGCATTATTTCCATGACCAATGCTGTTGACCAGTCCTGTATTGTTGCCTGGTCCTGTATTGTTGCCCCATTCTGCATTGTGGCCCGGTTCTGTTTTTCGCTGTCCTGTGAGCTTCCCCTAATCTATTTTGCCTTGTCCTGAGTTGTTGCTCTGTTCTATGTTGTTCCTATGTTCTGTTTTGCCCTGCCCTGTGTTGTTTCCCTGTTCTATGTTGTTGCTATTTTCTGTTTTGCCCTGTCCTGTGTTGTTTCCCTGTTCTATGTTGTTGCTATTTTCTGTTTTGACCTTTCCTGTGTTGTTTCCCTGTTCTATGATGTTGCTATGTTCTGTTTTGCCCTGTCCTGTGTTGTTTCCCTGTTCTATGATGTTGCTATGTTCTGTTTTGCCCTGTCCTGTGTTGTTTCCCTGTTCTATGTTGTTGCTATGTTCTGTTTTGCCCTGTTCTGTGTTGTTTCCCTGTTCTATGTTGTTGCTATGTTCTGTTTTGCCCTGTCCTGTGTTGTTGCCGTGTTCAATGATGTTGCTATGTTCTGTTTTGCCCTGTCCTGTGTTGTTTCCCTGTTCTATGTTGTTGCTATGTTCTGTTTTGCCCTGTCCTGTGTTATTTCCCTCTTCTATGTTGTTGCTATGTTCTGTTTCGCCCTGTCCTGTGTTGTTTCCCTGTTTGATGTTGTTGCCATTTTCTGTTTTGCCTTGTCCTGTGTTGTTTCCCTGTTCTATGATATTGCTATGTTCTGTTTTGCCATGTCCTGTGTTGTTTCCCTGTTCTATGTTGTTCCTATGTTCTGTTTTGCCCTGTCCTGTGTTGTTTCCCTGTTCTATGTTGTTGCTATTTTCTGTTTTGCCCTGTCCTGTGTTGTTTCCCTGTTCTATGTTGTTGCTATGTTCTGTTTTGCCCTGTCCTGTGTTGTTTCCCTGTTCTATGTTGTTGCTATGTTCTGTTTTGCCCTGTCCTGTGTTGTTTCCCTGTTCTATGATGTTGCTATGTTCTGTTTTGCCATGTCCAGTGTTGTTTCCCTGTTCTATGTTGTTGCTATGTTCTGTTTTGCCCTGTCCTGTGTTGTTTCCCTGTTCTATGATGTTGCTATGTTCTTTTTTGCCCTGTCCTGTGTTGTTTCCCTGTTCTATGTTGTTGCTATGTTCTGTTTTGCCCTGTTCTGTGTTGTTTCCCTGTTCTATGTTGTTGCTATGTTCTGTTTTGCCCTGTCCTGTGTTGTTGCCGTGTTCAATGATGTTGCTATGTTCTGTTTTGCCCTGTCCTGTGTTGTTTCCCTGTTCTATGTTGTTGCTATTTTCTGTTTTGCCTTGTCGTGTGTTGTTTCCCTGTTCTATGATGTTGCTATGTTCTGTTTTGCCATGTCCTGTGTTGTTTCCCTGTTCTATATTGTTGCTATGTTCTGTTTTGCCCTGTCCTGTGTTGTTGCCCTGTTCTATGATGTTGTTTTGAGGTGAGGGACGCCGTCAGTGTCCTTTGAGGTGAGGGACGCCGTCAGTGTCCCTGCTGATTTCATCTGTGGGAAGTGCACCCAACTCCAGCTCCTCAAAAACCGTGTTAGGGACCTGGAGCTTGAGCTGGATGAACTTCGGATCATTCGGGAGGCAGAGGGGGTCATAGATAGGAGCTTCAGGGAAATAGTTACACCAAAGACTGGAGATAGATGGGTAACTGTAAGAGGGACTGGGAAGAAGCAGTCAGTGCAGGGACCCCCTGCGGTCGTTCCCCTGAGTAACAAGTATACCGTTTTGGATACTTGTGGGGGGGACGACTTACCAGGGGTAAGCCATGGGGTACGGGCCTCTGGCACGGAGTCTGTCCCTGTTGCTCAGAAGGGAAGGGGGGAAAGGAGTAGAACATTAGTAATTGGGGACTCAATAGTCAGGGGCACAGATAGGAGATTTTGTGGGAGCGAGAGAGACTCACGTTTGGTATGTTGCCTCCCAGGTGCAAGGGTACGTGATGTCTCGGATCGTGTTTTCCGGGTCCTTAAGGGGGAGGGGGAGCAGCCCCAAGTCGTAGTCCACATTGGCACTAACGACATAGGTAGGAAAGGGGACAAGGATGTCAGGCAGGCCTTTAGGGAGCTAGGATGGAAGCTCAGAGCGAGAACAAACAGAGTTGTTATCTCTGGGTTGTTGCCCGTGCCACGTGATAGTGAGATGAGGAATAGGGAGAGAGAGCAATTAAACACGTGGCTACAGGGATGGTGCAGGCGGGAGGGATTCAGATTTCTGGATAACTGGGGCTCTTTCTGGGGAAGGTGGGACCTCTATAGACAGGATGGTCTACATCTGAACCTGAGGGGCACAAATATCCTGGGGGGGAGATTTGTTAGTACTCTTTGGGGGGGTTTAAACTAATTCAGCAGGGGCATGGGAACCTGGATTGTAGTTTTGGGGTGCGAGAGATTGAGAGTAGAGAGGTCAGGAGCACAGTTTTGACTTCGCAGGAGGGCGGCAGTGTTCAGGTCTGTGGTTTGAAGTGTGTCTATTTCAATGCCAGGAGTATACGAAATAAGGTAGGGGAACTGGCAGCATGGGTTGGTACCTGGGACTTCGATGTTGTGGCCATTTCAGAGACATGGATAGAGCAGGGACAGGAATGGTTGTTGCAGGTTCCGGGGTTTAGGTGCTTTAGTAAGGTCAGAGAAGGGGGCAAAAGAGGGGGAGGTGTGGCGCTGCTAGTCAAGGACAGTATTACGGTGGTAGAAAGGATGCAAGATGGGGACTCTTCTTCCGAGGTAGTATGGGCTGAGGTTAGAAACAGGAAAGGAGAGGTCACCCTGTTGGGAGTTTTCTATAGGCCACCTAATAGTTCTAGAGATGTAGAGGAAAGGATGGCGAAGATGATTCTGGAAAAGAGCGAAAGTAACAGGGTAGTTGTTATGGGAGACTTTAACTTTCCTAATATTGACTGGAAAAGATATAGTTCGAGTACATTGGATGGGTCGTTCTTTGTACAATGTGTGCAGGAGGGTTTTCTGACACAATATGTTGACAGGCCAACAAGAGGTGAGGCCACTTTGGATTTGGTTTTGGGTAATGAACCAGGCCAGGTGTTAGATCTGGAGGTAGGTGAACACTTTGGAGACAGTGACCACAATTCGGTGACCTTTACGTTAGTGATGGAAAGGGATAAGTATACCCCGCAGAGCAAGAGTTATAGCTGGGGGAAGGGCAATTATGATGCCATTAGACATGACTTAGGATGTGTTGGTTGGAGAAGTAGGCTGCAAGGGTTGGGCACACTGGATATGTGGAGCTTGTTCAAGGAACAGCTATTGCATGTTCTTGATAAGTACGTACCAGTCATGCAGGGAGGAAGGGGTCGAGCGAGGGAACCGTGGTTTACCAAAGAAGTGGAATCTCTTGTTAAGAGGAAGAAGGAGGCCTATGTGAAGATGAGGCGTGAAGTTTCAGTTGGGGCGCTTGATAGTTACAAGGAAGCGAGGAAGGATCTAAAGAGAGAGCTGAGACGAGCAAGGAGGGGACATGAGAAGTCTTTGGCAGGTAGGATCAAGGAAAACCCAAAAGCTTTCTATAGGTATGTCAGGAATAAAAGAATGACTAGGGTAAGAGTAGGGCCAGTCAAGGACAGTGGTGGGAAGTTGTGTGTGGAGGCTGAGGAGATAAGCGAGATACTAAATGAATACTTTTCGTCAGTATTCACTCAAGAAAAAGATAATATTGAGGAGGAGAATGCTGAGACCCAGGCTATTAGAATAGATGGCATTGAGGTGCGTAGGGAAGAAGTGTTGGCAATTCTGGACAAGGTGAAAATAGATAAGTCCCCGGGGCCGGATGGGATTTATCCTAGGATTCTCTGGGAAGCCAGGGAAGAGATTGCTGAGCCTTTGGCTTTGATTTTTAGGTCATCATTGGCTACAGGAATAGTGCCAGAGGACTGGAGGATAGCAAATGTGGTCCCTTTGTTCAAGAAGGGGAGTAGAGATAACCCCGGTAACTATAGGCCGGTGAGCCTCACGTCTGTGGTGGGTAAAGTCTTGGAGAGGATTATAAAAGATACGATTTATAATCATCTAGATAGGAATAATATGATTAGGGATAGTCAGCATGGTTTTGTGAAGGGTAGGTCATGCCTCACAAACCTTATCGAGTTCTTTGAGAAGGTGACTGAACAGGTAGACGAGGGTAGAGCAGTTGATGTGGTGTATATGGATTTCAGTAAAGCGTTTGATAAGGTTCCCCACGGTCGGCTATTGCAGAAAATACGGAGGCTGGGGATTGAGGGTGATTTAGAGATGTGGATCAGAAATTGGCTAGTTGAAAGAAGACAGAGAGTGGTAGTTGATGGGAAATGTTCAGAATGGAGTTCAGTTACGAGTGGCGTACCACAAGGATCTGTTCTGGGGCCGTTGCTGTTTGTCATTTTTATAAATGACCTAGAGGAGGGCGCAGAAGGATGGGTGAGTAAATTTGCAGACGACACTAAAGTCGGTGGAGTTGTAGACAGTGCGGAAGGATGTTGCAGGTT
Organism: Scyliorhinus canicula; assembly: GCF_902713615.1. Taxonomy (NCBI): domain Eukaryota; kingdom Metazoa; phylum Chordata; class Chondrichthyes; order Carcharhiniformes; family Scyliorhinidae; genus Scyliorhinus; species Scyliorhinus canicula. Next base: position 97,831,991 of record NC_052154.1, read on the forward strand.
ACAGAGGGACATAGATAAGCTGCAGAGCTGGGCTGAGAGGTGGCAAATGGAGTTTAATGTGGAGAAGTGAGAGGTGATTCACTTTGGAAAGAATAACAGGAATGCGGAATATTTGGCTAATGGTAAAATTCTTGGTAGTGTGGATGAGCAGAGGGATCTCGGTGTCCATGTACATAGATCCCTGAAAGTTGCCACCCAGGTTGATAGGGTTGTGAAGAAGGCCTATGGTGTGTTGGCCTTTATTGGTAGAGGGATTGAGTTCCGGAGCCATGAGGTCATGATGCAGCTGTACCAAACTCTGGTACGGCCGCATTTGGAGTATTGCGTACAGTTCTGGTCGCCTCATTATAGGAAGGACGTGGAAGCTTTGGAACGGGTGCAGAGGAGATTTACCAGGATGTTGCCTGGTATGGAGGGAAAATCTTATGAGGAAAGGCTGATGGACTTGAGGTTGTTTTCGTTAGAGAGAAGAAGGTTAAGAGGTGACTTAATAGAGGCATACAAAATGATCAGAGGGTTAGATAGGGTGGACAGCGAGAGCCTTCTCCCGCGGATGGAGGTGGCTAGCACGAGGGGACATAGCCTTAAATTGAGGGGTAATAGATATAGGACAGAGGTCAGAGGTGGGTTTTTTACGCAAAGAGTGGTGAGGCCGTGGAATGCCCTACCTGCAACAGTAGTGAACTCGCCAACATTGAGGGCATTTAAAAATTTATTGGATAAGCATATGGATGATAAGGGCATAGTGTAGGTTAGATGGCCTTTAGTTTTTTTTTCTCCATGTCGGTGCAACATCGAGGGCCGAAGGGCCTGTACTGCGCTGTATCTTTCTATGTTCTATGTTCTATGTTATGTTCTGTTTTGCCCTGTCATGCGTTGTTTCCCTGTTCTATGATGTTGCTATGTTCTGTTTTGCCCTGTCCTGTGTTGTTTCCCTGTTCTATGTTGTTGCTATGTTCTGTTTTTCCCTGTCCTGTGTTGTTTCCCTGTTCTATGTTGTTGCTATGTTCTGTTTTGCCCTGTCCTGTGCTGTTTCCCTGTTCTATGTTGTTGCTATGTTCTGTTTTGCCCTGTCCTGTGTTGTTTCCCTGTTCTATGATGTTGCTATGTTCTGTTTTGCCCTGTCTTATGTTGTTTCCCTGTTCTATGCTGTTACTATGTTCTGTTTTGCCCTGTCCTGTGTTGTTTCCCTGTTCTATGATGTTGCTATGTTCTGTTTTGCCCTGTCATCTGTTGTTTCCCTGTTCTATGATGTTGCTATGTTCTGTTTTGCCCTGTCCTGTGTTGTTGCCCTGTTCTATGTTGTTGCTATGTTCTGTTTTGCCCTGTCCTGTGTTGTTTCCCTGTTCTATGATGTTGCTATGTTCTGTTTTGCCCTGTCCTGTGTTGTTGCCCTGTTCTATGATGTTGTTATGTTCTGTTTTGCCCTGTCATGCGTTGCTGCCCTGTCCTGCGCTGTTGCCCTGTCCTGTGTTGTTGCCTGTCCTGTGTTGTTGCCTGTCATGCGTTGTTGCCCTGTCCTGTGTTGTTGCCCTGTCCTGTGATGTTGCCCTGTCATGCGTTGTTGCCCAGTCCTGTATTGTTGCCCTGTCCTGCGATTTTGCCCTGTCCTGTGTTGTTGTCCTCTCTTGTATTGTTGCCCTGTCCTCTATTATTCCCATGCTCTGGGTTGCTGCGCTGCCCTGTACTGGTGTCCAAACCTATAAATTTACCCTATCCTGTATTGTTGCCCTGTCCCGTGGTATTGCCCTGTTCTGCCCTATATGTCTGTTGGTGTACATCCCTATATTGTTTCACTGACCTGTGTTTTTTCCCTGACCTGCATTATTTCCATGACCTATGCTGTTGACCAGTCCTGTATTGTTGCCTGGTCCTGTATTGTTGCCCCATTCTGCATTGTGGCCCGGTTCTGTTTTTCCCTGTCCTGTGAGCTTCCCCTAATCTATTTTGCCTTGTCCTGAGTTGTTGCTCTGTTCTATGATGTTGCTATGTTCTGTTTTGCCCTGTTCTGTGTTGTTTCCCTGTTCTATGATGTTGCTATGTTCTGTTTTGCCCTGTTCTGTGTTGTTGCCCTGTTCTATGTTGTTGCTATATTCTGTTTTTCCCTGTCCTGTGTTGTTTCCCTGTTCTATGATGTTGCTATGTTCTGTTTTGCCCTGTCCTGAGTTGTTGCTCTGTTCTATGATGTTGCTATGTTCTGTTTTGCCCTGTTCTGTGTTGTTTCCCTGTTCTATGATGTTGCTATGTTCTGTTTTGCCCTGTCCTGTGTTGTTGCCCTGTTCTATGTTGTTGCTATGTTCTGTTTTTCCCTGTCCTGTGCTGTTTCCCTGTTCTATGTTGTTGCTATGTTCTGTTTTGCCCTGTCCTGTGTTGTTTCCCTGTTCTATGTTGTTGCTATGTTCTGTTTTGCCCTGTCCTGTGTTGTTTCCCTGTTCTATGATGTTGCTATGTTCTATTTTGCCCTGTTCTGTGTGGTTTCCCTGTTCTATGGTGTTGCTATGTTCTGTTTTGCCCTGTCCTGTGTTGTTTCCCTGTTCTATGATGTTTCTATGTTCTGTTTTGCCCTGTCCTGTGTTATTTCCCAGTTCTATGTTGTTGCTATGTTCTGTTTTGCCCTGTCCTGTGTTGTTTCCCTGTTCTGTGATGTTTCTATGTTCTGTTTTGCCCTGTCCTGTGTTGTTTCCCTGTTCTATGATGTTGCTATGTTCTGTTTTGCCCTGTCCTGTGTTATTTCCCTGTTCTATGTTGTTGCTATGTTCTGTTTTGCCCTGTCCTGTGTTGTTTCCCTGTTCTGTGATGTTTCTATGTTCTGTTTTGCCCTGTCCTGTGTTGTTTCCCTGTTCTATGATGTTGCTATGTTCTGTTTTGCCCTGTCATCTGTTGTTTCCCTGTTCTATGATGTTGCTATGTTCTGTTTTGCCCTGTCCTGTGTTGTTGCCCTGTTCTATGTTGTTGCTATGTTCTGTTTTGCCCTGTCCTGTGTTGTTTCCCTGTTCTATGATGTTGCTATGTTCTGTTTTGCCCTGTCCTGTGTTGTTGCCCTGTTCTATGATGTTGTTATGTTCTGTTTTGCCCTGTCATGCGTTGCTGCCCTGTCCTGCGCTGTTGCCCTGTCCTGTGTTGTTGCCTGTCATGCGTTGTTGCCCTGTCCTGTGTTGTTGCCCTGTCCTGAGTTGTTGCCCAGTCCTGTGTTGTAGCCCCGTCCTGCGATTTTGCGCTGTCCTGCGTTGTGGTCCTCTCTTGTATTGTTGCCCTGTCCTCTATTATTCCCATGCTCTGGGTTGCTGCGCTGCCCTGTACTGGTGTCCAAACCTATAAATTTACCCTATCCTGTATTGTTGCCCTGTCCTGTGTTGTTTCCCTGTTCTATGATGTTGCTATGTTCTGTTTTGCCCTGTCCTGTGTTGTTTCCCTGTTCTATGTTGTTGCTATGTTCTGTTTTGCCCTGTCATCTGTTGTTTCCCTGTTCTATGTTGTTGCTATGTTCTGTTTTGCCCTGTCCTGTGCTGTTTCCCTGTTCTATGATGTTGCTATGTTCTGTTTTCCCTGTCCTGTGTTGTTTCCCTGTTCTATGATGTTGCTATGTTCTGTTTTGCCCTGTCCTGTGTTGTTGCCCTGTTCTATGTTGTTGCTATGTTCTGTTTTGCCCTGTCCTGTGTTGTTTCCCTGTTCTATGATATTGCTATGTTCTGTTTTGCCCTGTCCTGTGTTGTTTCCCTGTTCTATGATGTTGCTATGTTCTGTTTTGCCCTGTCCTGTGTTGTTTCCCTGTTCTATGATGTTGCTATGTTCTGTTTTGCCCTGTCCTGTGTTGTTGCCCTGTCATGCGTTATTGCCCTGTTCTGCGTTGTTGTCCTGTCCTGTGTTGTTGCCCTGTCTTGCGTTGTTGCCCTGTTCTGCGTTGTTGCCCTGTCCTGCGTTGTTGCCCTGTCCTGCGTTGTTGCCCTGTCCTGTGTTGTTGCCCTGTCCTGTGTTGTTGCCCTGTCATGCGTTGTTGCCCTGTCCTGTGTTGTTGCCCTGTCCTGTGTTGTTGCCCCGTCCTGCGATTTTGCCCTCTCTTGCATATTGTCCTCTCTTGCATTGTTGCCCTGTCCTCTATTATTCCCATGCTCTGGGTTGCTGCGCTGCCCTGTACTGGTGTCCAAACCTATAAATTTACCCTATCCTGTATTGTTGCCCTGTCCCGTGGTATTGCCCTGTTCTGCCCTATATGTCTGTTGGTGTACATCCCTATATTGTTTCACTGACCTGAATTTTTTTCCCTGACCTGCATTATTTCCATGACCTATGCTGTTGACCAGTCCTGTATTGTTGCCTGGTCCTGTATTGTTGCCCCATTCTGCATTGTGGCCCGGTTCTGTTTTTCCCTGTCCTGTGAGCTTCCCCTAATCTATTTTGCCTTGTCCTGAGTTGTTGCTCTGTTCTATGTTGTTGCTATGTTCTGTTTTGCCCTGTTCTGTGTTGTTTCCCTGTTCTATGATGTTGCTATGTTCTGTTTTGCCCTGTCCTGAGTTGTTGCTCTGTTCTATGATGTTGCTATGTTCTGCTTTGCCCTGTTCTGTGTTGTTTCCCTGTTCTATGATGTTGCTATGTTCTGTTTTGCCCTGTCCTGAGTTGTTGCTCTGTTCTATGATGTTGCTATGTTCTGTTTTGCCCTGTTCTGTGTTGTTTCCCTGTTCTATGATGTTGCTATGTTCTGTTTTGCCCTGTCCTGTGTTGTTGCCCTGTTCTATGTTGTTGCTATGTTCTGTTTTTCCCTGTCCTGTGTTGTTTCCCTGTTCTATGATGTTGCTATGTTCTGTTTTGCCCTGTCCTGTGTTGTTTCCCTGTTCTCTGTTGTTGCTATTTTCTGTTTTGCCCTGTCCTGTGTTGTTTCCCTGTTCTATGTTGTTGCTATGTTCTGTTTTTCCCTGTCCTGTGTTGTTTCCCTGTTCTATGTTGTTGCTATGTTCTGTTTTGCCCTGTCCTGTGTTGTTTCCCTGTTCTATGTTGTTGCTATGTTCTGTTTTGCCCTGTCCTGTGTTGTTTCCCTGTTCTATGATGTTGCTATGTTCTGTTTTGCCCTGTTCTGTGTGGTTTCCCTGTTCTATGATGTTGCTATGTTCTGTTTTGCCCTGTCCTGTGTTGTTTCCCTGTTCTATGATGTTTCTATGTTCTGTTTTGCCCTGTCCTGTGTTATTTCCCTGTTCTATGTTGTTGCTATGTTCTGTTTTGCCCTGTCCTGTGTTGTTTCCCTGTTCTGTGATGTTTCTATGTTCTGTTTTGCCCTGTCCTGTGTTGTTTCCCTGTTCTATGATGTTGCTATGTTCTGTGTTGCCCTTTCCTGTGTTGTTTCCCTGTTCAATGATGTTGCTATGTTCTGTTTTGCCCTGTCCTGTGTTGTTTCCCTGTTCTATGTTGTTGCTATGTTCTGTTTTGCCCTGTCCTGTGTTATTTCCCTGTTCTATGATGTTGCTATGTTCTGTTTTGCCCTGTCCTGTGCTGTTTCCCTGTTCTATGTTGTTGCTACGTTCTGTTTTGCCCTGTCCTGTGTTGTTTCCCTGTTCTATGTTGTTGCTATGTTCTGTTTTGCCCTGTCCTGTTCTGTTTCCCTGTTCTATGTTGTTGCTATGTTCTGTTTTACCCTGTCCTGTGTTGTTTCCCTGTTCTATGATGTTGCTATGTTCTGTTTTGCCCTGTCCTGTGTTGTTTCCCTGTTCTGTGATGTTGCTATGTTCTGTTTTGCCTTGCCGCCCGACCTGTATTTCTGCCCATTTTCTACATGGTTGACCTCAATGGTATTGTTGACCTGACCTGTCCTGTGTTGTTGCCCTGTCCTGCGTTATTGCCCTGTCCTGCGTCGTTGCCCTGTCCTGCGTCGTTGCCCTGTCCTGTGTCGTTGCCCTGTCCTGCGTCGTTGCCCTGTCCTGCGTCGTTGCCCTGTCCTACGTTGTTGCCCTGTCCTGCGTTGTTGCCCTGTCCTGCATTGTTGCCCTGTCCTGCGTCGTTGCCCTGTCCTGCATCGTTGCCCTGTCCTGCATTGTTGCCCTGTCCTGCGTCGTTGCCCTGTCCTGCATCGTTACCCTGTCCTGCGTTGTTTCCCTGTCCTGCATTGTTTACCTGTGCTATAGTGTTATCCCATCCTGTATTGTTAATAATAACCTTTTAGTAACACAAGTATGAAGTTACGGTCAAAAGCCCCTAGAAGCCACATTCTGCCGCCTGTTCATGTAAGCCGGTACGGGAATTGAACCCGCACCGCTGGCCTTGTTCTGCATCACAACCCAGCTGTCTAGCCCAGAGGTAAACCAGCCCTATGCTGTTGCCCCATCCTGCATTGTCACCCTCGCTACTGTTTTTCCCTGACCTATGTTGTTGCCCAGTCCTGTATTTTTTACCTGTCCTGTACTGATGCTCTGTCCTGCACAGTTGCCCTATCCTATACTGTTGACCCGTTCTGCATTGCTGTTGTGTCATTATTGTTGTCCTGGCCTGTATTGTTGACCTAACCTTCATGTTGCCTTATATTGCCGTCTTGTATAGGTCTAGACCCCTGTATTGTTGCCCCATCCTGTATTGTTTACCTGTCCTTTATTGATGCTCCATCCTGTGTTGTTGCCTGATCATATTCTTTCCCCTGCCCTGTATTGTTGACCTGTCCTGTATTTCTGCCCATCCTGTGTTATTGCCCCAGACTGTACTGTCATCCAGAGCTGTGATTTTACCCTGTCCTATATTATTGACCTCTCCTGTCTTGCTACTCCATCCTGTATTGATGCTCCATCCTGTATATTTGTCCTGTCCTATATTGTTGCCCCATTCTGTATTTCTGTCCTGTCTTATATTATTGATCTGATCTGTATTTTTGCCCTGTCCTGTGCGTTTCCCTAAGCTCTTTTGCCCTATATTGCTGCCCTGTATGGTCTACACCCCTGCATTGTTGGCCTGGCCTATATTGTTGACCCATCTAGTGTTGTTCCCTGTCCTGTATTGCTGGCCCGCCCTGTCTTGTTTCCCCTTCCCGTAATGTTGCTTAGTCCTGCAGTGTTGCCCCATCCTGTATTATTGCCGTATCTTGCATTGTTGCCCTGGCTGTATTGTTTTCCTGTCCAGTACAGTTTTCCGATATATGTCCACACCCATGTATTGTTAACCTGCCCTGTGTTGTTGACCTGCCTTGTGTTGTTGGTACCTCCTATGCTGCCCTATATTGCTGTTCTGTTTCGAACTTGATCCATCTCTTCTTGCCCCATGCTGCATTCTTGCCCCATCCTGCATTCTTGCCCCATCCTGCATTGTTCACCTATCCTGTGCTGTTCAACTGTCCTGTGTTGTTCAACTGCCTGTGTTGCCCTATATAACTGTTCTATATAGGTATGCATCTCTGTATTGTTACCCTGACCTGCATTGTACCCCCATCCTGTATTGTTGACCGGTCCTGTATTATTGCTCCATCCTGCATTGTTCCCCGTTGTTGTTGCTCTGTTCTGTGTAGTTGCCCCATCCTGTATTGTTGACCGGTCCTGCATTGTTGCTCCATCCTGCATTGTTCCCCGTTGTTGTTGCTCTGTTCTGTGTAGTTGCCCCATCCTGTACTGTTGACTGGTCCTGTATTGTTGCTCCATCCTGCATTGTTCCCCCTTTTTGTTGCTCTGTTCTATGTAGTTGCCCCATCCTGTATTGTTGTCCTCTCCAATACTGTTATCCATCCTATATTGTTGCCCCATCCTGTATTGTTGCCCCATCCTGTATTGTTGCCCCATCTTGTATTGTTGCCACATCATGTGTTGTCCTGTCTTGCTGTCCTATATTGGTCTACACTCCTGTATTGTTAGCCTGTCCTGTATTGTTGACCCATCTGGTGTTCTTGCTCCGTTCAATGTTCTTGCCCTGCCTGGTTTTCTCACCTTGTCCAGTGTTTTTTGCCCCATTAAATGTCCTTATCCCATCCTGTGTTACGCTATATTGATTTCCTGTATAGGCCTATGCCCCTGAATTGTTGCCCTGTCATTTATTGTTGACCAGTCCTGCAATAGTGCCCTGTCCTGTGTTGCCCTATATTGCTGTCATGCAACTCCTGTATTGTTAGACTGTCCTGTATTGTTGCCCTGTCTGGTGTTCATGCCCCATCCAGTGCTGCTTCTCAATCTAGTGTTATTGCCCTGTCCTGTGTTGTTGCTCTGTCCTGTGCCATTCCCTGGCCTTGTGTTGTGTCATGTGAGAGTACCTTTAAGAATGTTTATAAATGGGTGTGTATATAAATATCTGTAGTGAGAGTACCTTTAAGAAATGGATGTTTACTACTGCAGTGATGTCAGAGAGTGGGTGGAGCTGGGCTGTCTGTCAGCTTTTTACTTTCGTTTTTGAGCAGGCTGCAGGGTGTGTTTTAGTTTTGTTTTCAGTGTTGGAACTGAAGCCAGACCCAGCAGGTGTACTGTTGTTCTCTCTGCCATCAAAAGACTATCTCTGGATCATTTGGTGAATTCAGAATTATAAATGTTTTCAATAGTGACTTTAACCTGATGTGCTTCTGATAAAGGTTTTGTTTTTAAGTCGTTTGGATGTTAAAAAGGAAAGCTTAAAGGTTTATTTAGTGTTGTAGTCTTTGGGGGTTGTACTTGAATTAATGGTCGCTAAGATGCTCACTGTATGTTTTAAAAAGGTTAACTTGTGTTCATAGAATAAACACTGTTTTGCTTAAAAAATACTTTTCCATTTCTACTGTACCACACCTGTAGAGTGGGCCATGTGCTCCCCATACCACAGTCTATTAAAAGGTGTGGATCAGGTGACCTCCATGATACACTTTGGGGTTCTCTAAACCCTGGCCCATAACAAATTAGGGGCTCGAGGGAGATGAATGTCTATCTATTGGATTGACTTAGTGAACTTAAAGACAGTGAGGGGTGAGCATATTGTAGTTGCTTTTCAAGTGTGGTATTCTAGTTTAAGAGGGGAGTGTGTTGTGGACAATGGCTCTTTCAGAGACTAAAAGCAGACTGTCAGATTTAGCAAAAAAATTGCAGTTAACATGACCTGACAAAATGTGAAAAGATGAGGTAATTATGGCGGTGGCTAAGGATTTAAAATTGCCTGAGATACAGTTTGACTCATTGGAACTGGCAAAAATTCAGTTGCAAATTAAACAAATGGAACATGAGAAAGAATCAAAGCAGCTTGAATACGAAAGGGTGAGAGAGGAGAAAGAAAGAGAAGAAAGGAAAACAGAAATAATAGCCTGAGCAGAACAAAAAGAAAGAGAAAGGGAGATACAGATCAGGGAAAAAGATAAAGAGAGAGTTTGAACTTCAGAAAATGACCATGAAACATGACAGTCAGTTAAAATTGGCAGACGTAAAGGGAAACGTGCAGTTGGATGATAGTGATGAGGATAGTGAGAAAGAGCGTCATAGTCGAAGGCTTGATGGGGATCTAGTTAAATATGTCCAAGCATTGCCAAGGTTTGATGAGAAGGAGGTAGAAGCCTTATTCATTTCATTTGAGAAGGTAGCTAAACAAATGAAATGGCCAGAGGACATGTGGGCATTACTGATTCAAACAAAGCTAGTAGGTATGGCGAGTGAAGTGGTTGTATCACTACCAGAGGAGGTATCTGGGACGTATGAGGAGGTGAAAAAATCCATATTAGGTGCACATAAATTAGTGCCTGAAGCCGACAGACAAAGGTTTAGAAATTTAAGGAAAGAATTTGGTCAAACATACATGGAGTTTGAAAGGCTCAAACAGAGTAATTTTGATAAGTGGATAAGGGCTTTGAAAATAGACCAAATTTATGAAGCTCTCAGAGAAATTATGCTCTTGGAGGAGTTTAAAAATTCAATTCCTGATGTAGTGAGAACTCATGTGGAAGAACAGAGGGTTAAAACTGCGAGATTAGCAGCAGAAATGTCAGATGATTATGAATTAGTTCATAAATCAAAGCTTGGTTTCCGACATCAGTTTCAGCCTATGAGGGATAGAAACTGGGGACATGAGAAAAACTCAAGTGGTAGATGCAAAGGGGATCTGATGGGAGATAATAAGGAGAGTGTACCTCAGATTAAAAAAGAAATCCAGGAGGGTGGAAGAGAAATGAAAAGTTTCAAATGTTTTCACTGTAATAAACTAGGCCATGTAAAGTGACAGTGTTGGTGGTTGAAGAAAAGCATGGGGAAGGCTAATCTGGTAAAACCGGATAAGACAGTGGGGTTTGTTAAAGTGGTAAAGGAAAGCCTAAGTGAAGCGAAGGAGGTGCAAAATATTGTACAGCCTGATCAAGAGGTGATTGATGAGAAGGTGCCAGATCTCTTCAAAGAATTTACTTGTGTGGGTAAAGTTTACTCATGTGTATCAGGAGAGCAGGTAAAGAAGTCACAATTTTAACAGATACGGGAGCTAGTCAATCTTTAATGGTAAGAGATGAGGAGTTATGTAGTTTGGGAAGAACGTTGCCAGAAAAGGTGGTAATATGTGGAATTAAGGGTGAGAGGAGTAGTGTTCAATTATATAAGGTAAGGTTGGAAAGTCCAGTGAAGAGTGGTAAAGTGGTGGTCGGAGTAACAGAGAAACTATCTTGTCCAGGAATACAGTTTATCTTGGGTAATGATATAGCTGGATCGCAGGTGGGAGTGATGCCTACTGTGGTGGATAAGCCAGTGGAAAATCAGACAACTGAAGTGTTGAAGGACGAGTATCCTGGGATTTTTCCGGATTGTGTGGTAACAAGGTCGCAAAGTCACAGGTTAAGACAAGAGGAGTAATCAAAGAGCGAAGATGAAGTTGAAGTGCAATTATCAGAAACGATTTTTGATCAGATGGTTGGAAAAGAACAAGAACAGGTGGAGGATGAGGCGGATATTTTTAGTTCAGTAAAATTGGCGGAGTTACAACAAAAAGATAGAGAAATAAAACGGATTTATCAGAAAGCATTCACAGAAGAGGAATCTGAGTGTATACCAGAGTGTTATTATCGTAAAAGTGAGAAAATGGAGACCTTTATATATGCAGGCGGATGAAAAGTGGGCAGAGGTTCATCAAGAGTAGTATTGCCGGCAGGGTAATATCTTTGTCGACAGGAATAGTGCCGGAAGACTGGAGGATAGCAAATGTTGTCCCCTTGTTCAAGAAGGGGAGTAGAGACAACCCTGGTAATTATAGACCTGTGAGCCTTACTTCGGTTGTGGGTAAAATGTTGGAAAAGGTTATAAGAGATAGGGTTTATAATCATCTTGAAAAGAACAAGTTGATTAGCGATACTCAACACGGTTTTGTGAAGGGTAGGTCATGTCTCACAAACCTTATTGAGTTTTTTGAGAAGGTGACCAAACAGGTGGATCAGGGTAAAGCTGTTGATGTGGTGTATATGGATTTCAGTAAGGCGTTTGATAAGGTTCCCCACGGTAGGCTATTGCAGAAAATAAGGAAGTATGGAATTGAAGGTGATTTAGCGGTTTGGATCAGTAATTGGCTAGCTGAAAGAAGACAGAGGGTGGTGGTTGATGGCAAATGTTCATCCTGGAGTTCAGTTACTAGTGGTGTACCGCAAGGATCTGTTTTGGGGCCACTGCTGTTTGTCATTTTTATAAATGACCTGGAAGAGGGTGTAGAAGGATGGGTTAGTAAATTTGCAGATGACACGAAGGTCGGTGGAGTTGTGGATAGTGCTGAAGGATGTTATAGGATACAGAGGGACATAGATAAGCTGCAGAGCTGGGCTGAGAGGTGGCAGATGGAGTTTAATGCGGAAAAGTGTGAGGTGGTTCACTTTGGAAGGAGTAACAGGAATGCAGAGTACTGGGCTAATGGCAAGATTCTTGGTAGTGTAGATGAACAGAGAGATCTCGGCATCCAGGTACATAAATCCCTGAAAGTTGCCACCCAGGTTAATAGGGCTGTTAAGAAGGCATATGGTGTGCTAGCCTTTATAAGCAGGGGGATTGAGTTTTGGAACCACAAGGTCATGCTGCAGCTGTACATAACTCTGGTGCGGCCACACCTGGAGTACTGCGTGCAGTTCTGGTCACCACATTATAGGAAGGATGTGGAAGCTTTGGAAAGGGTTCAGAGGAAATTTACTAGGATGTTGCCTGGTATGGAGGGAAGGTCTTACGAGGAAAGGCTCAGGGAATTGAGGTTGTTTTCGTTAGAGAGGAGAAGGCTGAGAGGTGACTTAATAGAGACATATAAGATAGTCAGAGGGTTAGATAGGGTGGACAGTGAGAGTCTTTTTCCTCGGATGGTGATGACCAACACGAGGGGACATAGCTTTAAATTGAGGGGTGAGAGATATAGGACAGATGTCAGAGGCAGTTTCTTTACTCAGAGAGTAGTAGGGGTGTGGAACGCCCTGCCTGCAATAGTAGTAGACTCGCCAACTTTAAGGGCATTTAAGTGGTCACTGGATAGACATATGGATGAAAATGGAATAGTGTAGGTCAGATAGGCTTCAGATGGTTTCACAGGTCGGCGCAACATTGAGGGCCGAAGGGCCCGTACTGCGCTGTAGTGTTCTATGTTCTATGTTCTATGTGTATTGCCCTCCATTGACCTGCGGCAGGAACTTCTGGTCCTGTCGTTGCCAATGAGGTTTTCTGTTTTTCCCATCCTCCAACATGGATTCCCTCGCAGTGGCAAGTCACCATCAGTGGGACTGGAGAATCCTAACCTCTGTACGTGTCCTCTTGCATCCCTTACACCTTGATAAGATCATCTCTCAATCTTCTAAAGTTGAGGCAGCAGGGTAGCATGGTGGTTAGCATAAATGCTTCACAGCTCCAGGGTCCCAGGTTCGATTCCCGGCTGGGTCACTGTCTGTGCGGAGTCTGCACGTCCTCCCCCTGTGTGCGTGGGTTTGCTCCGGGTGCTCCGGTTTCCTCCCACAGTCCAAAGATGTGCGGGTTAGGTGGATTGGCCATGCTAAATTGCCCGTAGTGTCCTAATAAAAGTAAGGTTAAGGGGGGGGGGGGGTTGTTGGGTTACGGGTATAGGGTGGATACGTGGGTTTGAGTAGGGTGATCATGGCTCGGCACAACATTGAGGGCCGAAGGGCCTGTTCTGTGCTGTACTGTTCTATGTTCTATGTTCTAAAGGAGGTGTTGCGAGTTGCACATGAGATACCAGTGGGAGATCATTTGGGAATAAGGAAAGCTCAAGCTAAAAATCCAGAAACATTTTTATTGGCCTGGACTACATAAAGATGTAGTTACATTTTGTTGATCGTGTCACCCATGTCAAGTGATAGGGAAACCTCAGCAGTGATAAAACCAATGCCCTTAATACCCATTCCAGCAGTTGAGGAACCTTTTACAAGGGTCCTAATTGATTGCGTAGGACCGTTTCCTAAAACAAAAAGTGGGAATCAATATCTTTTGACTATAATGGATGTGTCTACTAGGTTTCCAGAGGCCATTCCAGTATGTAATATTACAGCTAAAAAGATTGTGGAGGAGTTACTTAAATTATTTACTCGATATGGACTACCCACAGAAATACAATCGGATCAAGGATCAAATTTTACCTTAAGGTTATTCAAAGACGTTATGGATAGCTTAGGAATAAAACAATTTAAATCAACTGCGTACCATCCAGAATTGCAGGGAGTGTTAGAAAGGTGGCATCAGACATTAAAGACAATGGTGAGGGCTTATTGCCATGATTATCCAGAGGATTGGGACAAAGGAATTCCATTTGTACTGTTTGCAATTAGGGATGCACCTAATGAGTCAACCAAATTTAGTCCTTTTGAACTAACCTTTAGTCATGAGGTAAGAGGACCACTTAAATTGAGTAAGGAAAAATTGGTGAGTGAGAAATCAGAAATTACATTATTGGATTACGTGTCAAATTTTAGGGAATGATTAAATAGGGCAGGGGAATTGGCTTGACAGCATTTAAAAGTTTCACAAAATGTGATGAAACGGGTAACGGACAAGAAATCCAAAGTTTGTAGTTTTGCCATTGGAGGTAAAGTTTTAGTGTTGTTACCAGTGGTAGGTGAACCTTTAAAAGCTATGTTTTGTGGACTGTATCAGATTAAAAGTAAATTAAGTGAGGTGAATTATGTGGTAAAAATGCCAGATAGAAGGAAAACTCACTGAGTGTGTCATGTGAGTATCATTAAAAGGTACTTTGAAAGGGAAGGAGAGAAAAAGGAGGAGGTTTTAATGATTCTAACTCAAACTGATGAACCAAATCCAGATGACTGTGAATTTGACATACCTCAAATTAAATTGGAAAATGAGGATGTTCTTAAAAATTGGGGAAAAGTGTTGAGTTACCTTTCAGAGGAAAAACGTACTGACCTGAAAGAGTTATTGATATCACATGGGTAAGTTTGTGGAGATAAATTGGGAAGTACTAAAATGGCTATGCACGATGTAGATGAGGGAAATGCTGTTCCAATCAAACAACATCCATATAGATTTAACCCTTTAATGGCACAGGTTAACAAAGAGATTGAGAGTATGCTTAAAAATGGAATAATTGAAGTGGAGCCAATGGAGCTCACCCATCGTGATGTTACCTAAACCAGACGGTACCCAACGGTTTGTGTGTGGACTATAGAAAGGTTAATGCAGTTACAAGAACGGACTCTTATCCTATCCCACATTTGGAGGATTAGAACATAGAACATAGAACAGTACAGCACAGAACAGGCCCTTCGGCCCTCGATGTTGTGCCGAACAATGATCACCCCACTTAAACCCACGTAACCCGTATACCCGTAACCCAACAATCTCCCCATTAACCTTACACTACGGGCAATTTAGCATGGCCAATCCACCTAACCCGCACATCTTTTGACTGTGGGAGGAAACCGGAGCACCCGGAGGAAACCCACGCACACACCGGGAGGACGTGCTAACCACCATGCTACCGTGAGGCCCCTATTTGCATTGAGAAAGTGGGACAATCAGCTTTTATTTCCAAATTGGATTTACTTAAAGGTTACTGGCAGGTACCTTTATCCGAAAGGGTGAAGGAGATGTATATACCAATTCAAAGTTATGCCATTTAGCATGGAAAACACACCCGCCACATTTTAACGGTTAACTTACAAAGTCATTTCAGGATTACCCAATTGTGCGGTATACATCGACGATCTGGTAATTTACAGTCAGACATGGAAAGAACATTTAAAACATCTGATGGAGTTATTCGATCGACTTCAGGAGGCGGGTTTGGTGATAAACCTAGCCAACAGTGAATTTGGAAAAGCCCAAGTCCTTGAAGAGTTTCCGATACCCTCGAGACAAAAGGAAATAATGCAATTTCTTGGCTTGAGTGGATTTGATCGAACATTTGTGCAAAGGTTTTGTAGCGTGGTTGCTCCACTGATGGACTTGCTGAAACAATGCCGAAAATGTCAGTGGACAGCGGACTTTCAACAGGCATTTGACCGCCTGAAAGCTGTGATAACCAATGCTCCTGTGTTGGAGAATTACAAGGGACTCTGTGATCAGATTGAACTAAAGTATCTGACTTTAAAGAGAAATGTCGAGGCGTAGAGAAATGGATGGATTGTGCAAAGATCTTCATGTTCAAAGAGACTATCATTTGAGAAGGATTTCAGTTGGACGAAGAAAAAAAGGACTATATTATTACATCTGTTTGCGTGTGTTGCTTTTTTGAAACAAAAAAGTATATTTTACTGTGTGCATTTCTTAAAGGATAGTGAAAAGGTGAAAAATGAAACCATCTTGAAGTTGATGGTTTATTTTCTTTTCTTGGGGGGAGGTGTCATGTGAGAGTACCTTTAGGAAATGGATGTTTACTACTGCAGTGATGTCAGAGAGTGGGTGGAGCTGGGCTGTCTGTCAGCTTTTTACTTTCGTTTTTGAGCAGTATGCAGGGTGTGTTTTCAGTGTTGGAGCTGAAGCCAGACCCAGCAGGTGTACTGCTGTTCTCTCTGCAATCAAAAGACTATCTCTTGATCATTTGGTGAATTCAGAATTATAAATGTTTTCAATAGTGACTTTAACCTGATGTGCTTCTGATAAAGGTTTTGTTTTTAAGTCATATGGATGTTAAAAAGGAAAGCTTAAAGGATTACTTAGTGTTGTAGTCTTTGGGGGTTGCATTTGAATTAGTGATTGCTGAGATGTTCACTGTATGTTTTAAAAAGGTTAACTTGAGTTCACACAATAAACATTGTTTTGCTTTAAAAAATACTTTTCCATTTCTGGAAAAAGTATGCTCCCCATACCACAATTTATTAAACGTTGTGGATCAGGTGACCTCCATGATACACTTTGGGGTTCTCTCAACCCTGGCCCATAAGAGTTGTTCCATAGTCCTGTGCTGTTCCCCAGTCCTGTGCTGTTCCCCAGTCCTATGCTGATCCCTTGTCCTGTGTTGTTCCTCGGTCCTGTGCTGTTCTGTTCCTCGGTTCTGTGCTGTTCCCCAGTCCTGTGCTGCCCTATATTGCTGTTCTGTATAGGTCCACATCCCAGTATTGTTGTTCTGTCCCATACTACTAACCTGTCCTGTATTTTTGTCTGTCCTGTATTGTTGTCCCATCCTGTATTCCTGCACCTGTTCTTTGTTGTTGCCCTGTCCTATGTTGTTGTCCTGTCCAGTGCTGTTGCCCCATCCAGTGCTGTTGTTCCGTCTGGTGTTGTTGCTCAGTCCTGTGTTGTTGTTCAGTCCTGTGTTGTTGCTCAGTCCTGTGTTGTTGCTCAGTCCTGTGTTGTTGCTTAGTCCTGTGTTGTTTCTGGTCCTGTGCAATTTCACGGTCCGGTGCTGTTTCCCTGTCCTGTTCCCTGGTCCTGTGTTGTTCCCCAGTCCTGTGTTGTTCCCCGGTCCTGTGTTGCCCTATATTGCAATTCTGTACAAGTCTACATGCCCTGTTCTGTATTACTAACCTGTCCCATATTGTTGCCAATCCTGTATTGTTTTCTTCTATTGTACTGTTGTCCTATTTTGCTTGCTGCCCTGTCCTCGGTTGCTGCCCTGTCCTTCTTTGTTGCCCCATCCTGTGGTTGCTGCCCAGTTTGGTATTGTTGCCCCAACCTACATTGTTAACCAATCCTGCATTGTTGCCCTGTTCTGTATTGTTGCCCTGTCCTGTGTTGCTCTATATTAGTATTCTGTATAGGTCTACATCCCTGAATTGTTGCCCTGTCCTGTGTTGATGCTTTGTCCTGTGTTGGTGCTTTGGCCTGTGTTCTCCAGTCCTATGTTGTTCGCCAATCCTGTGTTGTTCTCCAGTCCTGTTGTGTTCCCCAGTCCCATGTTGTTCCCCGGTCCTGTGTTGTTCTCCAGTCCTGTGTTGCCCTATATTGCTGTTCTGTCTAGGTATACATCCCTGTACTGTTACCCTGTCCTGGAGTGTTCCCACGTGTCGTATTGTTGCCCCATCCTTTAATATGCTCCTGTTCTTTGTTGTTGCCATGTTCTGTGTAGTTGACCGGTTCTATATTATTATCCTCTCCGCTATAGCTTTCCTCGCCTCTATTGTTGCCCTGTCCTGTGTTGTTGCTCCATTGTGTATTTTTGCCCTGTCCTGCATTGTTGCCCTGCCCTGCGCTTTTACCCTCTCCTGTGTTGTTGTCCTATCCTGTGTTTTTGCCCAGTCCTGTGTTGTTGCCCTGCCCTGCGTTGTTACCCTCTCCTGTGTTGTTATCCCATCCTGTATTTTTGCCCAGTCCTGTGTTATTTGCCTCTATTTTTCACAATCTTTAAGCTGACGTTCCACTGGCTAAGAAAGCTATGTCTCCTGATTGCCGTGTTTTGGATGTTAGTGAATATTGAGTACGATTTGCTCGGAATGGTGGATCAGGTCCTTGTGACCAATCGCACTGGCACTTTTGAAAACAATTTTCCTGGGCTTCAAATAACATTCCTCCTTCGATTATTACCTTTTCATGGTGTTTTCTGCTCATTTAACTTATTGTTGTTGAGGGGAGTTTTCTGATTGTGGATGTGCCCTGCAATTGGCTCTGAGGCCGGAATTCTCCGATCTTAAATCGCCCCGGTACAGCTGTCACCGAAAACATCCATTCGAAGAATTTGGCACTCAGCCAAAACCCCAGCCACTGCAGCGGGAATGGAGAATCTTGCCCGCGTGATTATGACGGAGGTTCCCACCGCCGCGGTTCGGACGGAAATTCCAACCCAGAGACTGCCTTTCAATGAGAGATTGTGTGGTAACCTTTCAGAGAAACCTGAAGAAGGTGCAACATGAGGTGAAGTGTTTTTACAAATTCAATTACAGAGAGTGAGGGCGTTACAAGCAAGGCCAGCATTTACTGCCCATTGCTTGTACTGATCCATTCCAGTGGGCCTGGAATCAGACCAGGGAAGGACAGCAGATTTCTTTCCCGAACGGAACATTAATGAACCAGATGGGATTTTATGCAATCAACAATAGTTTAGAATCATCCAATCCTTACAGTACCGAAGGAGGCCATTTGGCCCATCGAGTCTACACTGACCCTCTGAATGAGTACCACTCCACCTGCCCTATCCCCATAACCCTGGAAGCTAACCTTTACATCTATAAGGGCAATTTATCATGGCCAATCCACCTAACCTGCACATCTTTGGTCTGGAGGAGGAAACCGGAGCACCCGGAGGAAACCCACGCAGACATGGGGAGAATGTCCAAGCTTCACATAGACAGTCACCCAAGGTCAGAATCAAACCTGGGTCCCTGGAGCTGTGAGGCAGCAGTGCTAACCACTTTGCCACCCTTTATTAAGGCAGACAGGCTTGCAGTTCAGATCCCATTTTCACAATTGGCTCAATTGAATATCCTTGATGGAACATGAAGTCTCAGACTCCTGTCAGGCATTACGTTGGTTTTATGCTCCTTTGCAGACCAAACCCCACATTGCTCCATCCTATCTGACCATATGATCGTGCGCCTGTCACACATACACACACAGCTCGGCAGCTGCGTACACTGACATTTCTCACCACCAGCTCTGACTTGCAAAATTCACTAACAGATGTCAAAAGGAAACAAAACTCTGGACAACCACAAAGCTGCTGGTGTCCCCATATCTGCCTGAGAGGTGGAAGTGATTAATATCCTGAACGCCTTACTATTCAAAAGGACCCTTTTGATCTTAATATGTTCCTGCCTGGGTTTTAACAGGACTGAGGGAAGTCCTGCACTAACGAGCAGTGTGATGAGAAACGCAAACTACTTCACAAATGTTACATTAATGAATTTGCAAAGATCCAGTTCTCTGCTTTTCATTCTGGAGCAGTGGGGAACAAGAGTAGGCCATTCGGCCCCTCTGCCATTTAACTCATTCATAGCTGATCTTCTACTTCGGTCTCAGTCTTGAATAAACAAAATGACTGAGCACCCCAGGGGTAGAGAATTACAAAGGTTCACCAACCTCTGAGTGAAGAAATTCCTCCTCATCTCAGTCTTAAAATGGCCTACCTCTTATTCTGAGACTGTGTCCCCTGGTTCTAGACCCCTCAGCCAGGGGGAACATCCTTCCTGCATCTACCCTGTCGATCCCTGTAAGAATTTTGTACAGGTCAATGAGTTCATTTAGAATCAGAGTGATGCAACACAGATCAACCCACCCTGCCCACACTGGCTGACTGAAAGAGCCATTCTATTCACCCCACCTTTCTGCTCTTTGCCCACAGCCCTGCAATGTTCTTCAAGTATTTATCACATCCCCTTTTGAAAATTGCTGTGGAATCTGTTTCCGTCGCCCTTTGAGGCAGCATTTCAGATCTGGCACAGGTGACGTATTACACTATCCAAAGCAACATTGTTTGTCTGCTTTCATATAATTCTCTGATTTAGCTCACTGGGCTAAATCACTGGCTTTTAAAGCAGACCAAGCAGGCCAGCAGCACGGTTCGATTCCCGTATCAGCCTCCCCGGACAGGCGCCGGAATGTGGTGACTAGGGGCTTTTCACAGTAACTTCATTTGAAGCCTACTCGTGACAATAAGCGATTTTCATTTCATTTTTCATTTCTTGTGTGCAGATAAATTGCACTGGCAATTTTAGCCTGAACGTATCGCTCTGCCAGTTTGGTTTACACTGCCTTTTGGGGTATATGGGGCAATGTGCTGTGCATTCCATGTCATGTACATTGTGTGACATTTGTACCAGAGGATAATTGCTAGATGCCATCCCATGCCAAAGGGGACAAGATTCAGGAGTTGATCTGCTGAGGGGAAACTTGCTTTGGGCTCCACGGACATGAATGAAAATGTTCCTTTCTGTCGGGTAGCTGTGCCCTGTGTGGTGGTCCCACTCTGCATGGGTGGTCATGCTAACCTCAAACCCTTTACTTGATTCTGATAACTAGCACATTCTGGGAGGGCTGGGGACCCGGGTCCCACCAGGACCAGACACTTCAACCCACAGTTTCAGCGTGGAAGAGGGTCTGATCATGGGTCAATGTTTCACATGACTCATGAAACAGGCCAATCCTGTCAGCAGCTCACGGAGAGACTGAACACACCCTGTCCCGAGAGCGGGGGTGACCCAGGGAGACAAGAAGACTTACTTACCACTCTGGCTCTCTCCATCGCTGCTCTGTAGACAGGTGTAGTATTCGTGTTGCTGTCTGAAAACATCGCTATCGTAAGCAACAATATCTTCGGGATACTGCAATTAATTCAAAGAAAGACACTCAACAACCAATAATCGAGGAGCAGGTCACAATTATATCCCCAAGAGTCAGTATTGGCACCCAGGGAAAAGGCAAGGCTCTACTTACGGGAGCGATAAGATAGCCTTCCATAGAGGCTGGGCTTTGCTAAGACAGGAGCAATTCCTCTGGGCAGGTTAGCAGGACGTACATCAGTCGGCCAGACACATGTCTTAGCCCCCAAACTCCTCCAGCAGCTGATAGGGCAGCCTCCTCCACTCACTCTCCCAGTGTAGATTGAAGTGAAAGGATTTCCTGCAGCGGTCCTCAATGGTGGGGAGTTTGAGTTTGCAAAGTGTTGGGCGCGCCTATCTACCACTTGTTGGCTGGAGCCCGCTGCCTTCAAGTGCTTGTAGCGAGCAGCCAGGGAAACAGGAACTTCATGGTTAGGGGGCTGGTGTCATCAGACTCCACCTCTCTCTCTCTCTCTATTTGAGTGTAATTCACTCATCCACAGGGAAACAGAAGCAAAGCCCCTTCTCGGGCAGGCCAGGTGTACAGGGGCTTAGAACGTCAGGACTATTCACCAGGAGCAGCTCCATGTAGTTTGTCAGGGGCTGGGGGAAGATGTCCCGAAGCTGTGGGAAGCCCAGGGTCCTCTTCATCAACTGCTTCTCCCTCAGAGGCTGGTTGGATGGTTAAACCTCCCACATGTCCTCCCCCTGGGCTATCTGTGGGAAAATAAGGAGTGGTGACAAAAGTCAGGGGGTGTCTTCTCGGATGGTTTCCAAGACAGATGGAGAGTTGACACCATTGTTATCCCATTTCCCAACAGAGGGTGCGCCAGAGAGCCAGAGAGAGAATACTGCAGACATGAAGGCTTGGAGGAGAGCAGGAAGAGGCCCCTTAGACCATCGTGTCTGTGCTGGTCCTCTCCAAGCACAATTCAGCTAGTCCTCGTCCCCTAATCCAGCATCGTTCAGGAGTTTATCCAATTCCCTTTTGAAAATCACAAGTGAATCTGCCTCCACCATTCCAGATTCTAACCCTTGGCTACACAGAAACATTCTGCATGTCACCATTAGTTCTTTGACCGCTCACCTTAAATCTGTGCTCTCTACTTCTTGCCCCAATGGAAACAGTTTATCTCTATCTGCTGTAAGGAATGTGGGAATTTCAGATGTATTTTATTGTAGGTATTTGGTGCAGTAAGGGTTAAAAGCCTAAATTAGTGTATTTTTGAAGAATCCTGGGTTGAAAGGTTTTGGGAGCCAGGGCTGCAATTAAAGCATTGTAAAAGCTTGGGCTAATGGAATGTTGTTTGGATTAAGGGGATTCCCTGTGGAGTTAATTAGATTTGAGCTTGGTAAGATGATGTCATTACTGATCAGGGGCAGGATTCTCCGTAGGCTGATGCCAAAATTGCGAAACCTGATTGGGCGGAGAATAGGTTCTGACAGCAAAACCACGGCGGGTGCACATTTCATGGTAAATCCCAATTCTCCATCACCTCAACAGCGATGTCAATGTGTTCCAGAACACACGCACAATAAACACTGTTTGCATGTCATTAGCGGGCCCGACCCAGTATTCTCCGGGGCCTCCGCGATGCTCCACCACTGATGGGCTGAGTTCCTGATGGCGAGATTCAATTGTGCTTTTGAAAATCGTGGAACCATTGGGATGGCCTCAGCGCATGACCTGGAGGCCCTCCTATGATGGGTCGAGTTCACAACGTCGCGGTTCACTCATGGTCTCAGCCGTGCAGGAACCCGGCGTAGCGGCTGCAGACTGTGTCCAGCGCCACCACAGTCGGGTGGGAGCCATGCTGCTGGCTGGGGGTGGGGGGGGGGGGCTTCTGCAAGGGCTGGTGGGGGGTGGCCAGGGGGGCACTATCTGGCAGGTCAGGCCTGCGCATGGCCGGCGCCATGTTATACAGAGTGACAGCTGCAGGTTGTCGCCTTGCGCATGTCCAGCCATGCACCTGGCCTTCTCCGGCCTGTTATTTCATGGAGACCAGGAGATTAACTTGGTGCAGCTTGGTACTGACGCCAGCAGAATCGGTGAGGGGTGCCGCCAATTTTTTACATGTAAAATGCCGCAGATCTTCCGCACTTAGCCTCAGAAGTGGAAAATCTGGCCCAAAATTTCTGCATGGTTCTGGCAGGATTCAGGTCTGTTCTTTAAAGCAGTGTCAAAAGATCTCTCTCAAAGAACATATCCGGCATTCCTGAGGGTTCACTGTATTTAACAGAACTGAGATGGGTTTTTTTTTGTTGAAGTGGGAATAAAGATAGCAGTTACTGTGGTCACTCTATTGATTAGCGTCGTTTAAGGGGTAATTGTAAGTTATTTTCTGCTGCGATGTTAAAGATATTTTAGTACTGTGTTGGTAATAAAGTTTGTTTTAATATACCATATCCCTATTTCTTGGTGTAATCACTCCTGTGGGGAGGTATTCTTTCCTCACAGTCTTACAAAATTAAAATAAAATAATGGGGTTTCTGTTCAGTATCCTAGCCACTGTTGGGATATGCTCTGAGATCGTCTAGCCCCCTCGTGATTTGAATACCTCGATCAATCTTCCTCCCAGCCTTCACTTCTCAAAGGAGAACAGCCCCAACCTCTCCAATCTGTTGATGTAACTGAAGCCCCTCAACCCCATACCATCTCATCAATCTTTTCTTCATCCTCTCTAAAGCCTTCACACAGTCTTCTAAAGTGTAGTTACCAGAATTGAACATGATGGGCGGAATCTTCCGGAGCTGCCAGCAGCAGGAAGCTTGGTGGGCGGGGGAACGTCATTAGGTGGGAGGAAAAAAATCAGTTTCCCAATGATGGGATGAACTTCAGAAATTAGGGTCTGAGGATTTGAAAGGTGGGTTGAGGTTCTTGCCAAGCAATGTCGGGAAGCCCTTTTGCTGCATTAGGATCTCACAAATTCTCATGAAAAGGCCTTCTCACTGGAGTTAAGTTCCCGTCAGCGAGAAATTAGAATGTCCTCATTTACGTGGCATGTATCTGCTGAAGTTCACTTCTCCCATTACTTTGAGGTGAGTAGATGCTGTTTTGACCCTCAGGGGACCTTAGAACATAGAACATAGAACAGTACAGCACAGAACAGGCCCTTCAGCCCTCGATGTTGTGCCGAACAATGATCACCCTACTTAAACCCACATAACCCGTATACCCATAACCCAACAATCCCCCCATTAACCTCACACTACGGGCAATTTAGCATGGCCAATCCACCTAACCCGCACATCTTTGGACTTTGAAGAAAATGTGACAGGTCCTAGGAATAACAGGAGGGGTCAGGATAGACATGGGGGCTGGTAATTCATAAAGGTTCCTCGGCTATGAGTAGAGACTGGAGAGGCTGGGTTTGCTTTCTCTGGAGCAGAGGAGGATGGTGATCTGATAGAGGCATACAAAATTATGAGAGGAATCAATAGGGTAGATTGTAAGAATCTTTTCCCCATTGGCAGAGATGTCTAAGGCCAGAGGGCATGGGTTTACGGTGAGAAGTAAGTGGTTTAGAGGGGCCCTGAGGAAACATTTTTTCACCCAGAGGGTGGTGGTAATATGGAACACTCTGCCTGAGAGGGTGGTGGAGGCAGGAACTCTCACAACATTTAAGAAGCATCTGGACGAGCACTTCAATCGTCAAGGCAGAGTACGCTAAGGACCAAGTGCTGGTAAATGGGATTAATAGAGATTTGATGGTCAGCATAGAGAATGTGGGCCGAAGGGCATGTTTCTGTACTGTATGACTGTATGACTCGGACAGGAGGTATTTTGCAGGGTTATGGTTATTACTTCAAGGCTAATGGGGGAGGTTGAAGGGTGACAGAGGGGAGAGGAATGGGTTTATTGGATGGGTGATGGGGAGCTGTCGGTGGGTGACGGAGAAGGTAGAAGGCGGTGGAGGGTGTCTCGAATGTGACATGCCCCACTTTTTCAATTCTCACAACATGACTGGCATCAAGAGCTGTGCGAATGGCGGAATGAAGGGTAGACAGGGAATGCAGATGAAGGAGGGGAGTGAAGGGGCTGTGAGAGACGGCAGAGGCTGCCAGGGACAGGAAGGGAGGCAGCAGTGAGGGAATGCAGTGATGTCGGATGGAGGGAAGGGCAGTGTTTGTTTAAGCTGGGGGTCCTGCGGTTGTGTGGCCAAGTGAGATCCTAGGCATGCATTAGGGCTGGAGAGATGGTCCTCGAGGGCGGGGTCGGTGCTGTCAATGGTGGAGTCCTGGCAGTTGAACTGAGTGCAGTAGGCAGCAGAAGGAACAGTCTCAATGAGGGAGAATGGGGTGAGGTAGGGTGACAGGTGCTGGGAGACAGTCAGGTAACTGGAAGTTTCTGGGATGGGGCAGTTTCAGGAAATGGTTGAAACAGGTGGTTTGGACAATGGTAGAGGTCTGGGTCATGCAGCTAATGAACACATAGAATAGGACACGACCAATGAGCAGTCAGGACACTCCGGGGTGGTCTGTCACTATAAAAGGGATGAGGCACTCACACCCCGCCTCTTTCCACAGACCAACAGAGTGAGACAGGGTGTACCTCAGCATCACACCCCAGCACGTGGCTCAGAGCAAGGCTGGTTCAGTTAGACTGAGTTACTACATTTAGATTAGCAGAGAGTCGAATTCATTGAGAACTGTGCTAATAGTTTAATAAAACACATTGAACTCACTTCAAAGTCTGAAGTATCTTTTACTCAAAACTGCATCAGGTGGCAGCTTGTGTTATTTCAAATTACATAACACAACATGATACCAGGAGTCTGTTCAATCTAGTTAGTTCAACTCAGCAAGATAAGTGACGACCAGCAAATGTATACCGGCACAATGCAGAAGATTCCAGCTCCTCACCAGCTCAGGACCTCCGGCAATCTCAGTGCCAACTGGCGGACATTCAAGCAGAAATTGCAGCTTTATGTCGAAGCATCAGACCTCAATGTCTAATGCACAGAAGATAGCCCTTCTCCTCACCACAGCGGGTGATCACGCCTTGGAAATATTCAACTCCTTTCACTTCGCCGAAGATCAGGACAAGACAAAGTTTCAGACCATCCTGGACAGTTAGACAGCCACTGTGAGGTGGACACCAACAAAATCTTCGAGCGCTACATATTCAAGCAGTGATTGCTAGGTAAAGACGAATCCTTCAACTCATATTTAACTAACCTTAGACTGCCAGCGCAATCCTGCAACTTCGGTGATATCACTGACTCCATGATCAGAGACCAAATTGTTTTTGGAGTTCACACTGATCCTCTGAGAGCAGTAACTGAAGATCAAGTATATGACCCTGCCAGTCGCGATTGAAACATGCACAGTGCATGAGCACGCTAAAACCGTTATTCCCAATACAAAACGGCAGAAAATGATAAACTAGCCTCCCACGAGGCGGAGAGTGTGCAGGCCATCTCCTGGATGCAGCACCTCAACATTGACGAAAGCGGCTATTTCGCCCGCTCTTCCCGGGGCCCGACGCATGCGCGATGCGAACGGGACAACAAAGCGGCTGAAATCCGCACTGCACAAGTGCAGACATCTGATAACCGCACTGCGCATGTACAACGATGCATGGAGCGTCAGCACGCCAACGTCATGGCATGTTCTAACTGTGGCACCGCCCATTTAAAGAAACACTGCCCTGTAAGAGGCAGACGCTGTTTCAACTGCGGGAAGCCAGGCCACTATGCAGCCCTGTGCATATCTGCACCACCAGTCAGGTGCCAACGCTCCCAATTCCAACAACGACGCTTCCGGAGTGTGCAACAACGCCAACAGGATTCTGATCCCGGCAGTGCAACGGATCCAGGTGATGAATGCCTGGACAACACCTACCGTGTGGGCATTATTACAACGTGTGAATATGCCACATCAGACACGTCGCAAGTCCAGTCAATCCTTGCTGTGGATTCCGAGGACGAATGGCGAGCAGTGATGAAGGTCAACCACTGCCCCATCCAGTTCAAGCTGGACACAGGTGCCTCTGCCAACCTCCTCTCACAGGCAGACTTCAGACGCATTAAGAAGCCCCCCACAGTCCTTCCAGCTGCCTGCAAGCTCCTGGATTACAACGGGAATGCCATCATGGCACTGGGATCCTGCCATCTGCACGTATCCAACTGACACACGCAAGCATAGTTTTGCTTTGAAATTGTTAAGCCGGACAGGGCATCCCTACTAGATGCGCACGCCTGTAAGCAGCTGAACCTCATTCAAAGGGTTTACACAACAACATCCTCCCATGTGGATCTTCAGGCCGGCATCGGCGACATCCTCACCCAGTATCCAGATGTGTTCAAGGGATGGGCACGCTGCCATATTGATATAAGATTCTGCTACGACCTGATGCCAAGCCAGTGGTCCACACACCACGACGAGTCCCTGCTCCACTGAGAGAGCACCTGAAGGCACAGCTCAAGGATCTTCAGCAACAAGGCATCATATCCAAGGTCACTAAACTGACTGACTGGGTCAGCTCGATGGTGTGTGTAAAGAAGCCTTCGGGGGACCTGCACATCTGCATCGATCGCAAGGATCTCAATAAGAATATCATGCGGAAACACTACCCCATCCCGAAGCGGGAGGAACTCACAAGTGAGATGGCACACGGACGCTTCTTCACCAAATTGGATGCAGAGGGATTTTGGTAAATTCAGCTGGAAGAGTCCAGCAGAAGGCTCTGCACCTTCAACACGCCTTTTGGCAGATACTGCTACAATCGCATGCCATTTGGCATCATCTCGGCATCGGAGATATTCCATCGCATCATGGAACAGATGACGGAAGGCATTGAAGGGTTTGTGTGTACGTAAACGGCATCAACATTTGATTCACGACCCCTAAGAACATGTAACCCGTCTCCAGGAGGTATTCCGCCGTGTACATGCCGACGGCCTAAAGTTAAACAGGTCCAAATGTTGTTTTGGCACACCAGACAGAGTGGCTGGAGCTGAAAGCCAAGCTCACCACTGCACCAGTCCTGGCATTGTTCGACCCGGACCGGCAGACAAAGATATCCACAGATATGAGTCAGGATGGCATCGGCGCGGTGTTGCTTCAACGAGATGACACATCATCCTGGGCACCAGTAGCCTACGCATCAAGGGCGATGACACCCACTGAAACCAGATATGCTCAGATTGAGAAGGAGTGCTTGGGTCTTCTCACCAGCATCCTCAAATTTCATGATTATGTCTACGGCCTGCCGACATTCACTGTCGAGACGGATCATAGGCCTCTGGTCCACATCATCCACAAGGACCTGAACGACATGACGCCTCGGTTGCAGAGAATCCTGCTTAAACTTAGGAAGTATGACTTCAACTTAGTGTACACACCTGGCAAGGAGCTCATCATCATTGATGCATTGTCCCACTCCATCATCTCGCTTAGTGAGCCGCTGGAGATCATCCAGCTCATCGAATCACAGGTGCAGCTGTGTGGTAGCACTCTCCCAGCGACAGGTGAGAAGGTAGTTTTCATCCGTGATGAGACAGCCAAAGACCCCCTCTTGCACTACGTCACCCACAACCTCACTAATCGCTAGCAGAAAGGGCAGTGCCCACAATTTGACAATGTGAACGACGACCTGATGGTGATTGATGGTATCCTCCTCAAGCTGAACAGGATTGTCATTCCGCTCAGTCTCCAGAGCTTGGTGCTGTGGCAGATTCATGAGGGATACCTGGCGTCGAGAAGTGCAGACGCAGAGCCCAGCAAGCTGTCTACTGGCCTGGCATCAGCCAGGACATCACGAACATGGTCCTCAACTGTGCTACCTGTCAGCGGTTCCAGCCAGCGCAGAGCAAGGAGACGCTCCAACAGCATGACACAATGGCCTCTCCGTGGTCCAAGGTTGTCATCGACCTCTTTCATGCGAATGGTTGCGACTACGTATTGATCATCGACTATTTGTTGAATTACCCTGAGGTGCTGAAGCTCCCGGACCTCACCTCTCGGACTGTCATCAAAGCCTGTAAGGAGATGTTCTCAAGGCATGGCATCCCAAACACCGTCATGAGCGACAATGGCCCGTGCTTTACCAGTCGAGAACGTTCCACCTTTGCCATGTCATACAATTTAAAACATGTCACCTCCAGTCCGCACTTTCCACAGTCCAATGGAAAAGTTGAGAAAGGGATGCACATTGTGAAACTGCTCATCTGCAAGGCCACGGAGTCTGCTTCCGACATACACCTTGTACTGCTCGCGTACAGGGCGACTCCATTGTCCACTGGCATGTCGCCGGCTCAACTCCTGATGAACAGGGACCTGCGGACGACGCTTCCAGCCATACACCTGCCCAACCTGGATCACCTCCCGGTGCTGCAGAAGACAGCAGCTCAGAGAGACCGTTAAAAGCAGGGCTATGATGCCCATGCCACTGATCTGGCCGTGCTATCCCCGGCAGACAGTCAGGATCAAGATACTGGATGGCGGGTGGTCTGCCCCAGCTGTCATTGTTCGATAGGCCGCGCCCCGCTCTTATGTTATACGTATGGCTGATGGCTCCATCATGCGAAGGAATCGACGAGCACTGCGCAAAGTTGCCTGCCCACAACCACTTTCTCCTCCATTTCCACATGTTGAATTGCCACCTCCTGATACCTCGCACCATGAGGCCATCAGTCAGGCTTCCATCCTGCCTATCAAGGCACCGTCATCCCCTCCGCCACCTCTCCGGCAGTTGACCAGGATGAAACGCATGCCTCAGTGACTGGACTTGTGGATGTTTGTTTTGTTTGCTCTGTTCTGTTGTCCTCTGTCAGTCAAGTTATACAGACTCATTCACACGTAAATACATTCACATACGCCGACAAAACATTAAAAAAAGGGGAGATTCCATGATATGCAAACAAGCAGCTAATGAACACATAGAATAGGACATGGCCAATGAGCAGTCAGGACACTCAGGGGTGGTATCTCACTGAAAGGGATGAGGGACTCACACCCCGCCGCTTTCCACAGACCAACAGAGTGAGACAGAGTGTATCCTCAGCATCACACCCCAGCATGTGGCTTAGAGCAAGGTTGGTTCAGCTAAACTGAGTTACTACATTTAGATTAGCAGAGTCAAACTCATTGAGAACTGTGCTAATAGTTCAATAAAACACATTCAACTCACTTCAAAGTCTAGAGCATCATTCACTCAAAACTGCATCAAGTGGCAGCTTGTGTTGTTCCAAATTACATCATACGACACAGTGGGTGTTAGTGGCAGCTGCATGGCTGCCTAGCCGGATGCAGCTATGGTGTTCCGTGCCCGTCCACCCTGACCGCACAGTCCACCTCTTCGCCCACCCCCATGCTCCCCCTCGCCCTGGCAGAAACTCCCCGGCCAGCGGCATATCTGTCAGCAAACTATGGCGATGTTGGACACTTTCCTTCTCTCCCCCTCAGCATCCACAACGCCGTTTTCATGATTTTTAAAAGCACAAGTGAACCGCGCCATTGAGCATTTGGCCCATTGGAGACAGAACACAGCAGAGGCCCCGGAGAACACCGGGTCAGGCCCGTCAATGATATGCAAATGATGTCCACTGCATGTGCGGAATGCATTGACGCCGAGACGGTACATTAGTTCTTTTCTCTCCCTACAGATGCTGCCAGACTTGCTGAGATTTTCCAGCATTTTCTCTTTGGTTTCAGATTCCAGCATCCACAGTGATTTGCTTTTATGTCAGCACCCATGCCATCCGCCGTGGCCACGGAGACCACCAGCTACCCGCCCCATGTGCTGCATGCGGCCGACTGCCTACCACTGTGCACATTCTGTCTCCCTCGTCAGGAGAAGGCGGTTCACAACTGCGGGGAGAGGGAAAAGACTGCAGGGGGACCGCTGGACCTGCGGCCCCTAAACTCAGTCGAGCAGCAGGCACGGCATCTGGTTGGCGGACGTGGAGAGAGGGCAGTCACCGAAGGCGGAGGTCAGCATTGGTCGAGCAATGAGACCCCGCTGAGTTCCATGCTTCCCACGTCAGGTGTGTCACCACTCCCCCCACTACCTGCCCCCCGCTCCCGCCACCACCATCCACCACACAAACCCACACACCCTCCACCACCAACCAACCCACACCCCCCTCCACCACCACCCAAACCCACACCCCCTCCACCACCGCCCAAACCCACACCCCCTCCACCACCACCCAAACCCACACCCCCTCCACCACCACCCAAACCCACACCCCCTCCACCACCACCCAAACCCACACCCCCTCCACCACCACCCAAACCCACACCCCCTCCACCACCACCCAAAACCCACACCCCCTCCACCCAA
>NC_052154.1:97863344-97902563 GCF_902713615.1 Scyliorhinus canicula
GTTTCACTCTCTACTGTTACTACACACCTGTTATTACAGTTTCACACTCTCCTCCTGTTACTACACACCTGCTATTACAGTTTCACACTCTCTACTGTTACTACACACCTGTTATTACAGTTTCACACTCTCCTCCTGTCACTAAACATGTTATTAGAGTTTCACACTCTCCTCCCGTTACTACACATGTTATTAGAGTTTCACACTCTCCTCCTGTTACTACACATGTTATTACAGTTTCACACTCTCCTCCTGTTACTACACACCTGTTATTACAGGTTCACACTCTCCTGTTACTACACACGTGTTATTACAGTTTCTCACTGTCTCCTGCTACTGCACACCTGTTATTACAGTTTCACACTCTTGCCCTCTTACTACACACCTGTTATTACAGTGTATCACTCTCTCCTGTCACTACACGCCTGTTATTACAGTCTATCACTCTCTCCTGTTACTACACACCTTCAATTAGAGTTTCTTACTCTCTCCTGTTACTACACACCTGTTATTACAGTTTCACTCTCTCCTCCTGTTACTAAACACCTGTTATTACAGTTTCACACTCTCCTCCTGTTACTACACACCTGTTATTACAGTTTCACACTCTCTCCTATTACTACACACCTGTTATTACAGTTTCACACTCTCCTCCTGTTACTACACACCTGTTTTTACAGTTTCACACTCTCCTCCTGTTACTACACACCTGCTATTACAGTTTCACACTCTCCGCCTGTTACTACACACCTGTTATTACAGTTTCACACTCTACTGTTACTACACACCTGTTATTACAGTTTCATACTCTACTCCTGTTACTACACACCTGTTATTACAGTTTCACACTCTCCTCCTGTTACTATAAACCTGTTATTACCCTTTCACACTCTCCTCCTGTTACTGCACACCTGTTATTACAGTTTCACACTCTCCTCCTGTTACTACACACCTGTTAACACAGTTTCACACTATCCTCCTGTTACTACACACCTGTTATTACAGTTTCACTCTCTACTGTTACTACACACCTGTTATTACAGTTTCACACTCTTTCCTGTTACTACACACCTGTTAATACAGTTTCACACTCTCTTGTTACTACACACCTGTTAATACAGTTTCACACTCTCCTGTTACTACACACCTGTTATTACAGTTTCACACTATCCTCCTGTTACTACACACCTGTTATTACAGTTTCACACTATCCTCCTGTTACTACACACCTGATCTTACAGTTTCACACTCTCCTTTTACTACACACCTGTTATTACAGTTTCACACTCTCTCCTGTTACTACACACCTGTTATTACAGTTTCACACTATCCTCCTGTTACTACACACCTGTTATTACAGTTTCACACTCTCTACTGTTACTACACACCTGTTATTACAGTTTCACACTCTTGCCCTCTTACTACACACCTGTTATTACAGTGTATCACTCTCTCCTGTTACTACACACCTTCAATTAGAGTTTCTCACTCTCTCCTGTTTCTACACACCTGTCATTACAGTTTCATTCTCTCCTCTTGTTACTACACACCTGTTATTACAGTTTAACACTCTCCTCCTGTTACTACACACCTGTTTTTACAGTTTCAAACTCTCCTCCTGTTACTACACACCTGTTATTACAGTTTCACACTCTTGCCCTCTTACTACACACCTGTTATTACAGTTTCACACTCTCCTCCTGTTACTACACACCTGTTATGACAGATTCAGACTCTCCTCCTGTTACTACACACCTGTTATTACAGTTTCACACTCTACTCCTGTTACTACACACCTGTTATGACAGATTCAGACTCTCCTCCTGTTACTACACACCTGTTATTACAGTTTCACACTCTCTCCGCCTGTTACTACACACCTGTTATTACAGTTTCACACTCTACTGTTACTACACACCTGTTATTACAGTTTCATACTCTACTCCTGTTACTACACACCTGTTATTACCCTTTCACACTCTCCTCTTGTTACTGCACACCTGTTATTACAGGTTCACACTCTCTCCTGTTACTACACACCTGTTAGTACAGTTTCACACTCGCTCCTCTTGTTACTACACACCTGTTATTACAGTTTCACACTCTTGCCCTCTTACTACACACCTGTTATTACAGTGTATCACTCTCTCCTGTTACTACACACCTTCAATTAGAGTTTCTCACTCTCTCCTGTTTCTACACACCTGTCATTACAGTTTCATTCTCTCCTCTTGTTACTACACACCTGCTATTACAGTTTCACACTCTCCTCCTGTTACTATACACCTGTTATTACAGTTTCATACTCTCCTCTTGTTACTACACACCTGTTATTACAGTGTAACACTCTCCTCCTGTTACTACACATGTTGTTACAGTTTCACACTCTCCTGCTATCATTACATTTTCACTCATCTTGTTATTACACAACAGTTTGACACTCTTCTTTATAATTTCACCTGTTATTATAGTTTCACACTTTCCTATTAATACACATTGGTTATTAAAGTTTTACTCTCTCTGTGATTACACACCTATTATTAGGGCTTCACTGTCTCCTATTATTATACACTGGCTATTACCATTTCCCTCTCGCCTCCTATTTTATTTACCTTTTATTTCAGATTCACACTCTCTTCCTGTTACTACACACCTGTTATTACAGTTTCACACTCTCTCCTGTTACTACACACCTGTTATTATAGTTTCACACTCTCCTCTTGTTACTAGACACCTGTTATTACAGTTTCACACTCTCCTCTTGTTACTACACACCTGTTATTACAGTTTCACACTCTCCTCCTTTTACTACACACCTCTTATTACAGTTTCACACTCTCCTCCTTTTACTACACACCTCTTATTACAGTTTCACACTCTCCTCTTGTTACTACACACCTGTTATTACAGTTTCACACTCTCCTCCTGTTACTACACACCTGTTATGACAGTTTCACACTCTCCTCCTGTTACTACACACCTGTTATTTCAGTTTCACACTCTCCTCCTGTTACTACACACCTGTTATTACCCTTTCACACTCTCCTCTTGTTACTACACACCTGCTATTACAGTTTCACACTCTCCTCCTGTCACTAAACATGTTATTAGAGTTTCACACTCTCCTCCCGTTACTACACATGTTATTAGAGTTTCACACTCTCCTCCTGTTACTACACATGTTATTACAGTTTCACACTCTCCTCCCGTCACTACACATGTTATTAGAGTTCCACACTCTCCTCCTGTGAACACATGTTAACACATAACACATGTTATTACAGTTTCACACTCTGCTCCTGTTACTACACACCTGTTATTACAGTTTCACACTCTCCTGTTACTACACACGTGTTATTACAGTTTCTCACTGTCTCCTGTTACTGCACACCTGTTATTACAGGTTCACACTCTCTCCTGTTACTACACACCTGTTAGTACAGTTTCTCACTCTCTCCTGTTACTACACACCTGTTATTACAGTTTCACACTCTTGCCCTCTTACTACACACCTGTTATTACAGTGTCACACTCTCCTCCTGTTACTAAACATGTTGTTACAATTTCACACTCTTCTGCTATCATTACATTTCACACTCATCTTTTATTACACAACAGTTTGACACTTCTTTATAATTACACCTGTTATTATAGTTTCACACTTTCCTATTATTACACATTGGTTATTAACGTTTTACTCTCTGTGATTACACACCTATTATTAGGGTTTCACAGTCTCCTATTATTATACACTGGTTATTACCATTTCCCTCTCGCCTCCTATTTTATTTCCCTTTCATTTCAGTTTCATACTCTCTTCCTGTTATTACATATCTGTCATTACAGTTTAACTCTCACCTCCTGTGTTACATAACTTTCATGGACACTGTCCTGTTATTTCACACTCATATTTAGTTTCATTCATTCCTCTTGTTATTACCCACCTGTTATTAAAATTTTACTTTCACCTCCTGTTATTACTCACCTGTTATTGCAGTTTCACTCTTTCCACCTGTTATTACACAGCTGTTATTACAGTTTCACACTCACTTCCTGTTTATATACATCTGTTCCGCGCTCTTTTTTTTTATACACACCATTTATTACAATTTCACACTGTCCTCTTATTATTACACATTGGTTATTACAGTGTTACTCTTTCCTGTGATTATACATGTGTTATTAAGGTTTCACACTCTCTTATATTGCAAACCTGTTTTTACAATTTCACTCTCTACTCCTGTTGTTACATGCCTGTTATTATAGTTTCACACAAACCTCTATTACTCTACACCTGTTATTGCAGTTTGTCACTCTCCTCCTCTTTTATACCCCTGTTATTACTGTTTAACTTTCTCTCCCTGTTATTTCACACCTGTTATTACAGTTTCACACTCTCCTGGTGCTATTACACCCCTGTTAATACAATTTCACAGTTTGCTATTATTACACATCTGTTATTGCAGTCAGACCCAAACAGACACAAGGAGAATGCGCAAACTCCACACGGACAGTGACCCGGGACCAGGATCGAACCCGGGTCTCGATGGTGTGAGGTGGCAATGCTCATCAGTGCACCACAATGCTGCCCTTGTCAAAAGATTAGTAGGGATATGTTTAAATATATTCTCGCATTTCCAAGATTTTTACAATTCATTTGAGAAAATAGCTAAACAATTGAATTGGCCAAAGACCATCGGCTGGAATCTCCGCAGCTCAACACCAAAATCCGAAACGCAATTGGCCGGAGAATCGGCTCCGACGCCAAAATTCACTTTAACGCTGGCTTTGCGCCGATTTCCGATTCTCCGGACCCCCCAACACGACGGAATCGCGGCACCCACCGCGCAGCCTGGAGGATCGCAATAGATTCTCCGCCGACTGATTCTCCGGAGCCTGAGCGATTCTGTGGCCCGAATGGGCCGAAGTCCCGATGGCGTGGTCTGACCACCTATAAAAAATTGTGATACCGGCGTGCTGGCTGATGCGGCAGCGGGAGGAGGTAGGGATCATGGGGGGATTGCAGGCTCCCATAACGGACACCAGCCGTACTTTCTGCAGGGGGAGTTGGCAGGGTCGGGGGAGGGGAAGGGAAGGGGGGACAGGCCGAGCAATCAGGGAGCCCCCGACATGACAGGGCAGTGCTCACGCAACGGGCGCCATTACGGTGGCCATCTTGTTGGCCACCCACCCAAGGCGCTGGGTGAACTTAGTGATAATGGCCGTATGGGTAGGTGCTGCCCCTCCCCCCTCCCCGGCCGCCCCACCCAACCGGTGACACCCATTGGGGGACCACCCAGGTCCACTCCCACGGCAGCCCCAGTAAGGTCAGTGCCATCAAACAGTGGCCATGGCAGCAGGAATGTGCGCCAGGAGCAGGCGCATCGACGGAGCGGGGGTGGGGCATGTATGCCTGGGACATGCGGTGTCAACCGAGTGCCACCATGTAGCCCATGGCAGCACCTGGTTGTGCTCAGGTGTATGCGGGGTTCGCTGCCGTTGCCGGGATGCCCATGGTCCAGGAGGTCATCAATGGGGTGCACATCGCCAAGCGGGCACCGGCGGATAACAGGCTGTGTTCACGAACAGGAAGGGGTACCACTCCATCAACATTCAGGTGGTCTGTGACCACCGCATGATGATCGTGCATGTCTGCGCCCATTACCCGGGCAGTGTGCATGACTCGTTCATATTGGTACAATCGTTCATTCCTGGCATGTTCAAGCCCCCCCCCCCCCCCCCCCCCCAGCTGCGGGGCTGGTTCCTGGGAGACTGGGGTTACCCATTGTGGTCGTGGGCTGATGACGCCTATACGGAGGCCACAGACTGACGCGGGGAACAGCTACAATGAGGCCCATTGTGCGACCAGGGGTGTGGTTGAGAGGTCCTTTGGGCTGCTGAAGATGAGCTTCAGGTGCCTGGACCGCTCTGGAGGGGCCCTGCAGTACCTGTCAGATAGGGCTGGCCGCATCATTGTGATCTGCTGTGTCCTCCACCATGTAGCCCAGCAGAGGGGCGATGTGCTGGAGGAGGAGGAGGGGGAGGACCATGATGAAGGGCACGCCTCTCCAGATGAGGAGGATGGGGAGGGCGGGGTAATGTACAGGACATGGAGGCTGGACAGGGATGTGAGGCTGTCCAACGCCGCCGGCTGGGCCAGCGAGCACAGGAGGAGTTGATAGCCGCACGTTTCACTGACTGGGGGGGGGGGTTTGCTGAGCATGGGCACGGACAGCACAGTACGGCACCACCTCACCACCGACCACCCTCACCCCGCCCACCACTGACCACCCTCACCTCCCCCACCGCCGCATCACCCACATGCACACCACCGACCACCCTCACCCCGCTCACCACCGACCACCCTCACCCCGCTCACCACCGACCACCCTCACCCCGCCCACCACCGACCACCCTCACCCCGCCCACCACCGACCACCCTCACTCCGCCCACCGCCGCATCACCCACATGCACACCACCGACCACCCTCACCCCGCTCACCACCGACCACCCTCACCCCGCTCACCACCGACCACCCTCGCCTCCCACACCACCACATCACCCACTTGCACACCACTCCTCCATTACACATCCACCTACGGCACAACGAGCTGGGCTCGCACGGTTGCCAGTGAAAGCGGGCCTGGTCCATGCCATGGGGGATAATGACGATGAGCTGTGAGTTCCACATGGTTAGACAATGTCTGACTCATGGCCACGGTAACACCCTCCACCTGGGACACTGCATTCCATGGCCCTGTCGTTTCGCTGGAGGTAGGGTGGCGTGAGTGACCCCGGGGGGGGGGGGGGGGGGGGGGGGGAGGGAGGCACACATCACAATCACCAGAGCTCAACGTTCCCTCACCTACACTGGCACTCAGTTTCTGCCCCAACCCCGCCCACATCAGACAGAGCTCAAAGACAGCTTTCATAGATGTAAGTCTGTTTAATGATTAACACCTGTACATGTGCCCTCGCCCCTGTAACTAAACTGTGCTCTGCACCCGTGCCAACTTATTGTCTACCTTTCTGGCCTTACCGGCCCTCTGACTACGTCTGGGTGTTTCCCCAGATGGTACAGCAGAAGCGGAGGCGGACTCCTGTGACCCCTGCCCTGTGACTAGGGTCACCAAGGCGGCCGTTTCGGGCGACCGGGATGGCGTGGCGCCACCCTGTTCTGCAGGCTGTCCACCAGATGTACCAGTGATGGTAGGGGGGGAATCCGAGGTGCCACGGTGTTCCGGGACCTCCCCTGCAGGGGGACCCGGAACGGGCACCAGTACCTCCTCCTCCCTCGGGGTCCCGATGGCCCCCGGGTTTCTCCATGAGACGGGGGTGTGAGTGGATCCAACACGCAAGGCACCCCCGGCACCTGGCGCTGCCTGTCCTAATAATAATAATCGCTTATTGTCACAAGTCGGCTTTCCCTAGTCCCCTAGTCGCCACATTCCAGTGCCTGTTCGGGGAGGCTGGTACGGGATTTGAACCCGCGCTGCTGCCATTGTTCTATATTACAAGCTAGTTGTTTAGCCCACTGTGCTGAACCAGCCCCAGTCCTATTTAGTCCACTGTGCTAAATCAGTCCTGGAGACCCGCTCTGGTATCGATCAGGGTCTCTAAGTTTGTAGCCAGGGAGCTCAGGGAATTGACTATCCCTGTCTGTGTCTGTGCGACACTGGCCAGCACCTGGGCAATGGAGCCGATGCTCTCAGCGATGGCCTGCTGAGACTGGGTCACGTTGCTGAGCGCCGTCTGCAGCTGGCTCTGGCTCATGGCTGCCTGCGAGAGGGCAGCGAAGTCCTGGGCCACGGAAGCTGAGTGCACAGGTAGCCCCAGGCCTTGCATACTTCAACCCATGTCCAACACCGTCGTCCCCCATTGTCTTCACCGCGGACGCCATCCGTGCGGTGCCAGCCTGGGCGGCAGTCATGAAAAAAATCCATTTTAGATGCATATGAATTCGTGCCTGAAGCCGACAAACAAAGGTTTAGAAATTTAAGAAAAGAACCTGGTCAAACATACATGGAGTTTGAAAGGCTCAAACAGAGTAATTTTGATAAGTGGCTAAGGGCTTTGAAAATAGACCAAACGTATGAAGCTCTCAGAGAAATTATACTTCTGGAGGAATTTAAAAAATTCAATTCCTGATGTAGTGAGAACTCATGTGGAAGAGCAGAGGGTTAAACTGCGAGATTAGCAGCAGAAATGGCAGATGATTTGTGAGGGGTAAGTCTTGCCTCACAAGTTTGATTGTATTCTTTGAGGAGGTAACTAAGTACGTAGATGAAGGTAGAGCAGTTGAAGTTGTATACATGGATTTTAGTAAGGCGTTTGATAAAGTGCCCCATGGTCGGCTCATGCAGAAAGTAAGGAGGCATGGCATAGAGGGAAATTTGGCCGATTGAATCAGTAACTGGCTATCACATAGAAGACAGAGGGTAGATGGTAAATTTTCATCCTGGAGCCCAGTCACCAGCGGTGTACCACAGGGATCAGTGCTGGGTCCTCTGCTATTTGTGATTTTTATCAATGACTTGGATGATGGAGTTGAAGGTTGGGTTAGTAAATTTGCTGATGACACCAAGATTGGTGGAGTAGTGGATAATGTGGAGGGCTGTTGTAGGCTGCAAAGAGACATTGATAAAATGCAGAGCTTGGCTGAAAAGTGACAGATGGAGTTTAACCCTGATAAGTGTGAGGTGATTCATTTTGGTCAGACAAATTTGAATGCGGATTAAAGGATTAACAGCAGGGTTGTGAAGAATGTGGAGGAGCAGAGAGATCTAGGAATTCATGTCCATAGATCTCTGAAAGTTGCCACCCAAGTGGATAGAGCCGTGAAGAAAACCTTTAGTGTGTTAGCGTTTATTAACGGGGGATTGAGTTTAAGAGCCGTGAGGTTATGCTGCAACTGTACAAGACCTTGGTTAGACCACATTTGGAGTATTGTGTGCAGTTCTGGTCACCTCATTATAGGAAGGACGTGGAAGGGTGCAAAGGAGATTTACCAGGATGCTGCCTGGATTGGAGGGTAGGTCTTATGAGGAAAGGTTGAGGGAGCTAGGGCTTTTCTCTTTGGAGTGAAGGAAGATGAGAGGTGACTTAATTGAGGTGTATAAGATGATGAGAGGGATAGATAGAGTGGACGTTCAGCGACTTTTTCCTCGGGTGGTTGTAGCTGTTACAAGGGGGCATAACTATAAGGTTCATGGTGGAAAATATAGGTGGGATATCAGAGGTAGGTTCTTTACTCAGAGAGTGGTTGGGGCGTGGGACGCATTCCCAGCTATGGTAGTGGAGTCGGACACTTTAGGAACTTTCAAGCGGTTATTGGATAGGCATATGGAGTGCACTAGAATGATTGGGATTGGTTGATTTGATCTTAGTTTCAGACTAGTTCAGCACAACATCATGGCCTAAGGGCTGTACATTTCTATGTTCGGTATGTTCTATTATGAGTTAGTTCATAAATCAAAGTTTGGTTTCTGCATGAGTTTTAGCCTGTGAGGGATAGAAACTGGGGAAAAGAGAAATGCTCAAGTGGTAAAGATAAAGGTGATCTGATGGGAGATAATAAGGAGAGTGTACCTCAGATTAAGAAAGAAATCCAGAAGAGTGGAAGAGAGATGAAAAGTTTCAAATGTTTTCACGGTAATAAACTAGGCCATGTTATCATGTGAGAGTACCTTTAAGAAATGGGTGTTTAAGAAATGTACCTTTAAGAAATGGAGCTGCTCGTGTTACTGGAGTAATGTCAGAGTGTGGGTGGAGCTGAGCTCTACTTCTGCTTTTTAGTTTCAGTTTGAGAAAAAGCGTGGGATGTCTGTGTTTTTTCAGTGAGCTGCATCTGGAGTTTAAACAAAGAGAAGTAATGTTGATCTCTGCCATCCAAAGACTATCTATGGCTCATTTGATCAACTCAGAATTGTAAAAGGTCTTATTATTGAATGCAAACCTAATGTGCTCCTGTTTGGAGGTTTGTTAAATCTTGGATTTTAAAATAACAGCTTAAAGTGTTACTTAATGTTGTAGTCTTTGGGGTTGTATTTGAATTAATTGTTGCTAAGATATTCACTGTTTGTTTTAAAAAGGTTAACTTGAGTTCACAGAATAAACATTCTTTTGTTTTAAAAAATACTCGTCCATTTCTGCTGTACCACACCTGTAGAGTGGGCCGTGTGCTCCCCATACCACAATCTATTAAAAGGTGTGGGTCAGGTGAACTCCATGATACACTTTGGGGTTCTCTAAACCCAGGCCCATAACAATGTAAAGTCAGTGTTGGTGGTTGAAGAAAGTCACTGGGAAGGCTGATGTGATAAAACAGGATAAGTCAGTGGGGTTTTTTAAAGCCGGAAAGGAAAGCCCAAGTGAAACGAAGGAGGTGCAAAAGATTGTACAGCCTGATCTAGAGGTGATTGATAAGAAGGTGCCAGATCTCTTTAAAGAATTTACTTGTGTGGGTACACTTTACTCATGTGTACCAGATGAGTAGGTAAAGAAGTCACAATTCTAAGAGATACAGGAGCTAGTCAATCTTTAATTGGAAGAGGTGAGGAGTTATGTGGTTCGGGAGGAATATTGCCTGAAATGGTGGTAATATGTGGAATTCAGGGTGAGAAGAGTAGTGTTCCATTATATAAGGTAAGGTTGGAAAATCCAGTGACGAGTAGTGAAGTGGTATTAGGTGTAATATAGAAACGATCTTGTCCAGGAATACAGTTTATCTTGGGTAATGATATGGCTGGATCGCAGATGGGTGTGGTTGATATGCCTGTGGAAAATCAGACAACTGAAGTGT
This sequence comes from Scyliorhinus canicula, assembly GCF_902713615.1. NCBI lineage: Eukaryota > Metazoa > Chordata > Chondrichthyes > Carcharhiniformes > Scyliorhinidae > Scyliorhinus > Scyliorhinus canicula. Next base: position 97,874,147 of record NC_052154.1, read on the forward strand.
TGAAGGACGATTATCCAGGGATTTTTCTGGATGATGTAGTAACAAGGTTGCAAAGTCACAGGTTAAGACAAGACGAGAAACAACACGCCGCAGCCGTACTTAAACAATCCATCCCCCCACAACACCATCCCAGTCAACAAGATGGCTGGAAGGAGAGCAGTGCCATGGTTCAGGGACGCTGAGCTGGGCACCCTCCTGGATGCCGTGGAGGAGAGGTGGATGACCCTATACTCTGGCCTGACAGAGGCAATCAGCGCCGTGGGCAATGTCGCCCAGACCAGCACGCAGTGCAGGATAAAACTCCAGAAACTCCTCAGGGCAGCCAGGATGAGTTGGACACTCCATGCCCCTGGCTCTAACCCCCACCCCCTGGAGGCAAGCCGAACCCCCACCCTGCCCCCCATGTCAGACACCATGGCCGGGTGCCCTGGCCACTGAGGCCATATCTACCCAACCCCTGGGCTGCAAGCATCGGAACGTCGAATGGTCATCGTCCCCTCCAGGAGAAGGCCGCACACAACCGCCGGGAGCGGGAGGAGACCAGAGGGGGCCCACCAGAACTATGGCCCCTAACGATGCCCGATCAGAGGGCACTAGACGTGGTCGGCAACCTGGGAGAAAAGGAAGTGAGACCTCAGGGCAGCATGGTAGCATAGTGGTCAGCACAGTTGCTTCAAAGCTCCAGGGTCCCAGGTTCAATTCCCGGCTTGGGTCACTGTTCGTGCGGAGTCTGCACGTTCTCCCGTGTGTGCATGGGTATCCTCCGGGTGCCCCGGTTTCCTCCCACAGTCCAAAGATGTGCAGGTTAGGTGGATTGGCCATGATAAATTGCCTTTAGTGTCCTAAAAGGTTGGGTGGGTTATTGGGTTATGGTGGAGGTGCCAACTTCTTCCATCAGGCAGGAGATACAGAAGTCTGAGAATACGCACGAACAGACTCAAAAACAGCTTCTTCCCTGCTGTTACCAAACTCCTACACGACTCTCTTATGGACTGACCTCATTAACACTACACCCTGTATGCTACACTCAATGCCATTGTTATGTATTTACATTGTGGACCTTGTGGTGATGGTTCCATCAGTCCTATTATGTATTTTCTTTTATTTCCTTTTCTTTTCATGTACTGAATGATCTGTTGAGCTGATCGCAGAAAAATACTTTTTGCTGTACCTTGGTACACTTGACAGGAAACAATATCCAAATCCACTGAAGGCTCTTTCAGGAGGAACTTCTGCTTCAAGCTGGGCACACAACTCTGATGTGTCTAAGCTTTATACTTGTCTATAACTGTTCTCCTGTGCCAAGCCTTAATACATTAACTCGTTTATCAACTATTTATTTTGGGTCCTGCACAATAAGTGAGCCGAGCTCCCCTCCCCACCTTATCCGTTTCCTTCCCCTCTGCCCTCTTGACCACCTCCAGCCCCTCCCCCCTTCCTGACTTCTCTTCCCCCTCCCCTCCCAACACCCTTTCCCTACCCTGTCCCTCTCCTCCTCATCCACTACTCTCCCTCCCCTCCACCTGTCACCCGCTTCCCTCTCATCCCTCCTCCCCCTCTCCCCTCCCCCTCTGCCCTCCTCCCCTCGCCACTCCTCCCCTCTCACCCCTCCTCCCCCTCCCCTCCCCCTCTCCCCTCCTCCACTCCTCCGCTCCCTCTCCACTCCTCCCCTCTCACCCCTCCTCCCCTCTCACCCCTCCTCCCCTCCCCTCCGCCTCTCCCCTCCTCCACGCCTCCCCTCCCTCTCCACTCCTCCCCTCTCACCCCTCCTCCCCTCTCATCCCTCCTCTCCCTCTCCACTCCTCCCATCTCACCCCTCCTCCCCCTCTCCCCTCCCCCTCTGCCCTCCTCCTCTCCACTCCTCCCTCTCACCCCTCCTCCCCCCTCCCCTCCCCCTCTGCCCTCCTCCCCCTCCACTCCTCCCCTCTCACCCCTCCTCCCCCTCCCCTCCCCCTCAGCCCTCCTCCCCTCTCCCCTCCTCCACTCTCACCCCTCCTCCCCTCTCCACTTGTCCTCTCCCTCTCCACTCCTCCCCTCTCACCCCTCCTCCCCTCTCACCCCTCCTCCCCCTCTCCACTCCTCCCCTCTCACCCCTCCTCCCCCCTCCCCCCTCCCCTCCCCCTCTGCCCTCCTCCGCTCTCCCCTCCTCCACTCTCACCCCTCCTCCCCTCTCCACTCCTCCCCTCCCTCTCCACTCCTCCCTCTCACCCCTCCTCCCCTCTCACCACTCTTCCCCCTCTCCACTCCTCCCCTCTCACCCCTCCTCCCCCTCCCCTCCCCCTCTGCGCTCCTCCCCTCTCCCCTCCTCCACTCTCACCCCTCATCCCCCCTCCCCTCCCCCTCTGCCCTCCTCCCCCTCCACTCCTCCCCTCTCACCCCTCCTCCCCCTCTCCCCTCCCCCTCTGCCCTCCTCCCCCTCCACTCCTCCCCTCTCACCCCTCCTCCCCTACCCTCCCCCTCAGCCCTCCTCCCCTCTCCCCTCCTCCACTCTCACCCCTCCTCCCCTCTCCACTCGTCCCCTCCCTCTCCACTCCTCCCCTCTCACCCCTCCTCCCCTCTCACCCCTCCTCCCCCTCTCCACTCCTCCCCTCTCACCCCTCCTCCCCCTCCCCTCCCCCTCTGCCCTCCTCCGCTCTCCCCTCCTCCACTCTCACCCCTCCTCCCCTCTCCACTCCTCCCCTCCCTCTCCACTCCTCCCCTCTCACCCCTCCTCCCCTCTCACCCCTCCTCCCCTCTCCACTCCTCCCCTCTCACCCCTCCTCCCCTCTCACCCCTCCTCCCCTCTCCACTCCTCCCCTCTCACCCCTCCTCCCCTCTCACCCCTCCTCCCCCTCTCCACTCCTCCCCTCTCACCCCCCTCCCCCTCTCCCCTCCCCCTCTGCCCTCCTCCCCTCTCCCCTCCTCCACTCTCACCCCTCCTCCCCCTCTCCCCTCCTTCCCTCTCCCCTCCTCCCCTTTCACCCCTCCTCCCCCTCTCCCCTCCCCCTGCCCTCCTCCCCTCTCCCCAGCCCCTCCCCCTCTCCACTCCTCCCCTCTCACCCCCCTCCCCCTCTCCCCTCCCCCTCTGCCCTTCTCCCCTCTCCCCTCCTCCACTCTCACCCCTCCTCCCCCTCTCCCCTCCTCCCCTCTCACCCCTCCTTCCCCTCTCCCCTCCCCTCTGCCCTCCTCCCCTCTCCCCTCCTCCCCTCTCACCCCTCCTCCCATCTTCCCTCCTCCCTCTTTCCCCCTCTCCCCACCCCCTCCCCCTCTCCTCTCCTCCCTCTCTACCCCTCCCTCTCTCCCCCTCTCCTCTTCCCTCCTCCCCGCCCTCTCTCCCCCTCTACCATCTCTCACCCTCTCCCCTCCCTCCTCCCCTCCCCTCCTCACCCTCTCACCTCCCTCCTCCCCTCCTCACCCTCTCACCTCCCTCCTCCCCTCCCCTCCTCACCCTCTCACCTCCCTCCTCCCCTCTCCTCTCCTCCACTCTCACCCCTCCTCCCCCTCTCCACTCCTCCCCTCTCACCCCTCCTCCCCTCTCTCCTCCTCCCTCTTCTCCCCTCCCCCTCTCCTCTCCTCCCTCTCTACCCCTCCCTCTCTCCCCCTCTCCTCTTCGCTCCTCCCCCTCTCCCCCTTCCCCCTCCTCCTCTGCCCTCTCTCCCCCTCTCCCATCTCTCACCCTCTCCCCTCCCTCCTCCCCTCCCCTCCCCTCCTCACCCTCTCACCTCCCTCCTCCCCTCCCCTCCTCACCCTCTCACCTCCTCTTCCCCTCCCCTCCACACCCTCTCACCTCCCTCCTCCCCTCTCCCCTCCTTCACTCTCACCCCTCCTCCCCCTCTCCACTCCTCCCCTCTTACCCCTCCTCCCCTCTCCCCTCCTCCCTCTTTCCCCCCTCTCCCCACCCCCTCCCCCTCTCCCTCTCCTCTCCTCCCTCTCTACCCCTCCCTCTCTCCCCCTCTCCTCTTCCCTCTTCCCCCTCTCCCCTTCCCATCCTCCTCCTCTGCCCTCTCTCCCCTCTCACATCTCTCACCCTCTCCCCTCCCCTCCCCTCATCACCCTCTCACCTCCCTCCTCCCCTCATCACCCTCTCACCTCCCTCCTCCCCTCCCCTCCTTGCCCTCTCCCCTCCTCCCCTCTCTCCTCCTCACTCTCTCCCCTCCGCCCCCTCCCCCACCCTCACTCTCTCCCTTCCTCGCCCTCTCCCCTCCTCACCCTCTCCCCTCCATGCCCTCTCCGCTCCCCTCCCTCTCCCTCTCTTGCAGAGTTCCAGCTCTTTGCAGCCTCTCCGCTCCCCTCCCTCTCCCCTCCCTGTGGTGATATGATCTGCATACTCGTCTGCCATTGGGCCAGAACGTCGGCTTACCATTGGCCCTGGTCGGTCATGTGCCTCTCGACCGATTGGCCGAGAGGCTGAGTTAACCACGCCTCTATTAACGAGGTATAAATGCTCAGACGCCTGACGATCGTCCCTTTCCACTGTAGACGATCGCAGAGCTGTGTTCTAGTCAATTAAAGCCAGACTTTGGTAAATCACTCGCCTCGCGTACAATCGATGGTACATCACTCCCCTCCCCCTCTCCCCCTCTCCGCTCCCCTCCCTCTCCCTCTCCACTCCCCTCCCTCTCCCTCTCTTGCAGAGTTCCAGCTCTATGCAGCCTCTCCGCTCCCCTCCCTCTCCCCTCCCCTCCCTCTCCCCTCCCCTCCCCTCCTCCCCCTCTCCGCTCCCCTCCCTCTCCCCCCCTCCCTCTCCCCTCCCCTCCTCCCCCTCTCCGCTCCCCTCCCTCTCCCTCTCTTGCAGAGTTCCAGCTCTATGCAGTCTCTCCGCTCCCCTCCCTCTCCCCTCCCCTCCCCCTCCTCCCCCTCTCCGCTCCCCTCCCTCTCCCTCTCTTGCAGAGTTCCAGCTCTATCCAGCCTCTCTGCTCCCCTCCCTCTCCCCTCCCCTCCTCCCCCTCTCCGCTCCCCTCCCTCTCCCTCTCTTGCAATGTTCCAGCTCTATGCAGCCTCTCCGCTCCCCTCCCTCTCCCCTCCTCCCCCTCTCCGCTCCCCTCCCTCTCCCTCTCTTGCAGAGTTCCAGCTCTATGCAGCCTCTCCGCTCCCCTCGCTCGCCCCTCCCCTCCCCTCCTCCCCCTCTCCGCTCCCCTCCCTCTCCCTCTCTTGCAGAGTTCCAGCTCTGTGCAGCCTCTCCGCTGTGTTCTGTGTTGCAGGCTCAGTCACTCTAACCACAATCCACTTTACCTCTGTCAGACTTGGTAACCAAATCCCTGAATGGATATCCCAGCAGACCTCCCCAACAAGCCACAACACTTCCACAAAATTTACTGTAGCAGAAGTCAAAACCACCTCACCTGCAAAGTGACTGACTGGGCCCTGGAATAACAGCCGTGGTGAGATCTGTCATGCAGCTTGAGTGCATGGACAGCAGGAGCTGATTAACAACAGGGGTTTATGTGGATCTCTACTCTCCAGCCCTCAGAAAACTCTTTAAAAGAAAATAAATTTAGAATATCGAATTATTTTTTCCGATTAAGGGGTAGTTTAGCGTGGCCAATCCACCTACCCTGCACATCTTTGGGTTGTGGAGGTGCAACCTACACAGACACGGGGAGAATGTACAAATTCCATACGGACTGTGACCCGGGGCCGGGATCAAACCTGGGACCTCAGCGCCATGTGGCAGCAGTGCTAACCACTGCGCCACCGGCCGCTCACCCTCAGAAAACTCTTTTTAAAAAATGATTGTTTCTCTCCGGATGGTTCCAGAGGTGTTTGGAGGTTGGTAGGGTGGGGGGTAAACACATTTCACACTCAAGTTAATGCCACCCCCAGGGTAAGGAGTTCACATCTACTGTTCCTTAAGTGATTGGAAACAAACAGCTTCAGGCCTTCCGTATCGCTGGGACCAATGTGATTGTGGAGCAGAGTGAAGATATTCCAGATCTTTTCAATCTGAACATGAGGCCAAAATCAATTGACCTTTGACCTGTCATTACTAAACTCACACGCAATTAATTTTTACAATATTTTTTATTTTATTGTGGGTGCCACTCCCACCCTGATTGGTGACATTGGGTACCGTTGTGCTTTGTCAATAGCTATTAAAACTATTCAACTAGCTGCCTTCTAGCAGCAGGCAGCAGCACTCCTTTTACCAAATTACCTCAAATTGAGTGACTCTCTCTGAAGCTGCTCAACTTGACCCTCGCTTTTTAATCATATTTTCAGCCCAGCAAAAAAGCAAGAAGCTGGAAGCAAATGAGCTCCCTTTGTGGGCCTTGGCCTCTCTCACAACTTTCTTTTTAGCCAGGGTTTGGAGAGTTTACTTCGAGGCAGGGCTGGAGATAGTGGACATGAATTTTCTGGAATCGGTGGTTACCAGGATTTGACCGGTCCGATGGTTCAGTTGTCCTATCACTCGTTTCTTTGTCTCCTGACTATGCCGGCTACTTCATTTTCTCTCAAACCTGTCTCAGGTCAGTCAAGGTTCGCTCGCTCTCAGGCTCAACGTGAGCCACAGTGGGAGACAAGTCGTGCAGGGCAGCAAGCAGCAACATTTGTGTGCACGGTATGCTCACGTGGCCATGACCTAAACATTCTCCATCATCATGCAGGCTATGCCTGTGTGGAGTGCTGCCTCAAGGCTGCCACTAATAACCCCCACAAAGGTTAAGGGGAAACTATTGTTGACTTTCCTTTCGGACGAGTGGAGAACAAGCTTCCCAGATTGGAGACAGATCCCACCCAGCTGGAGCTCGTTACATAAAAGCCAGCCCAGAGCAGGGCCTGGTGTGGTTAGTTCTCCCAGAAAGGACTGGGAGAGAATTATTTCCGTGAGCAAAATACCCTGTGGGCAGATACTGTCGGTGTGGAGTCTGCGCGTTCTCCCTGTGTCTGCGTGTGTTTTTTCCGGGTGCTCCCGTTTCCGCCCACATGTCCTGAAAGACGCGCTGTTAGGTAATTTGGACATTCTGAATTCTCCCTCAGTGTACCCGAACAGGCGCCGGAATTTGGCGACGAGGGGATTTTCACAGTAACCTCATTGCAATGTAAGCCTACTTGTGACAATAAAAATTATTTGAAAAAATATTGTATATTGTTAAATAAACCTCTGGTCTACTAACCCTGGCTTCCTCAAATTACTAACCTGGCGACAGGGACAAAAGAAAACTCCGGACTCACTCATGGAACCGCTTAGCCGCATGGTTCCATGAGTCCGCACCCCCGGAACGTGGGGACATAAAAGTTCAGGTTCCCATTATTCATTATTCCCACTATTATGGCAATGCATAGTTTGGCCCACCCTCCATTTCAAATGCCCAATGCAGCACGTGACAATGCCAGTCTAGCCAGATCACCTCCTAAAGGACAGCCCCAGGGGCAATTCCGCAGCCGGGTCAGGTTCCCGGGAGCTACCGCTGGCCGGTGGGATATTTCCCCGAGGATTAAGTGGGAGCTGGCTACATTGCCGAATGTGTGGTTGGAGGACACGTGATGGTGAGAGCCGTCAATTTCAGTGCAGAGAAAGCTGTCCATGGTAGCCCCCGAAATCACCGCGTACCAGAGCCTTGGGCCCCCGAATGAGGAGGACTGTTTGTTGCAGCTGAACTGTGTCACGGCCCTGAATGTAGCACCAATCTGGATCATGTTAGAAGTGAAATGGTCACCCCATGGTGATGGAACTGGACATTGGAGCAGCCATCTCCATTGTGGCCATTTCAGCGACTCTGCCCAGGAATCATGCCGCTGACATTGCGCAACACAAAGCAAGATTGACAGCCTATATCGGTCAGCCTTTGAACATTGTGGCGAACATCTTAACTCCAGTAACACATGGGCAGCTGTTGATTTGTTTTCCCCTGGTTGTGGTACAGGGACCGGGGCAGGACTGGTTGTGAGTCCTCCGTTTAAACTGGCAACAGATTTTTTGGATGGGCAATGGGAATCTGTACAACATACTGGGAAAATACCAGAAGTGTTGAAGGAGGATCTGGGCAGGATAAAGACAGCCAAGGCCCATATCTCCGTGGATTCTGATGTTCAGCCCTGGTATTTTAGGGCAAAGCCTGCCCCCTATGCATTGCTTGCCAAAGTTGACGTGTAGCTTTGGCGCCTGAAGGATCTGGGGGTCATACACCCTGTACAATTTGTGGAATGGATCACGCACATGCTGCCAGTAATGATGCCCAACAAATCTGTCTGACTCTGCGGAGATTTTAAGCTGGTGTGGTTAGTTCTCCCAGCAAGGACTGTACTGGGAGCGAGTTACTGCCTCGAGCAGAATATCATGCATAGTTAAACAAATATTTGTTCTACTACCGCTGACTTCCCCAAGTAACTAAATCGGCAACAAGGACGAAAGGAAACTCCTGATCATCTTCTGGAATGATAATGCAGGCTGAATTTTCTACCCCTGTTCCTAATTTATATGTTTCTTTGTGAAATGCTGTTTTGTTGAATAGATTCTGTGGCTGTTGGGAATTAATCAATGGGAATCCTATCATTTGTAAATCTCCATGATTACTTTTTAAACAGCTGCTGGGAGATTAAGGGCGATTCCGATCTTTTCTTGGCCATCCTGGGATGGTTGGCACCCAACAGTTTTTTTACAGGCATTGAGAAAAGAAAGAGCCCTGCGGGAGTTTTATATCTCCACACCCCAAGGATGTTTAATATACAAAGGATCTCTCCAGGCCTTTAGTGAACAGGGTACACTGTTCATTGGCACAGTCACGATAAACACACACACAAATACACTTGACAGAGGTGAAAGTGGTCACAAATCATCATAGAATTTGAAATGAAATGAAATGAAAATCGCCTATTGTCACGAGTAAGCTTCAAATGAAGTTACTGTGAAAAGCCCCTAGTCGCCACATTCCGGCGCCTGTTCGGGGAGGCTATTACAGGAATCGAACCGTGCTGCTGGCCTGCTTTCAAAGCCAGCGATTTAGCCCTGTGCTAAACAGCCCCTAATTTACAGTGCAGAAGGAGGCCATTCGGCCCATCGAGTCTGCGCCGGCTCTTGGAAAGAGGACCCCACCCAAGGTCAACACCTCCACCCTATCCCCATAACTCAGTAACCCGGCCCAACACTAAGGGCAATTTTGGACACTAAGGGCAATTTATCATGGCCAATCCACCTAACCTGCACATCTTTGGACTGTGGGAGGAAGCCGGAGCACCCGGAGGAAACCCACGCACACACGGGGAGGATGTGCAGACTCCGCACAGACAGTGACCCAAGCCGGAATCGAACCTGGGACCCTGGAGCTGTGAAGCAATTGTGCTATCCACAATGCTACTGTGCTGCCCACCCTCGGCAGCTTTGTGATTCAGGCTAAACTCACAAGTTAATGGTGCCAAATACTGAACCTGTTTATTTAAGTGATGTTCAGGCTCCGTCCAGACTCTTCCCTTTTGTTTAATTGCCCACACTCCAAGTTCTGCTCTTTGGAGGAAGTCTCTGGTCCATTGTGGCTTTGTTGGAAGTTCTATTCTCTGAAATCAGAATTATTAAAAACATTTAGTTCCTCTCTCTCCCTCTCTCTCTCAGTCACCTTTACCCAGAAATGTACAGTCATGTCTTGCATATTATTTGATTCCACTCACTAAACAATTAACCTCTTATATACTGCATTAAGCTTACTGCTATTTCTTGCTAGTTATCTCCTTCAATATTCTGACCTTTGGATTTTGATGATGGAAAATTAGGAACTGACCCAGGTGGCACAGTGACAGAGTGGTTAGCACTGCTGCCTCACAGCTCCAGGGTCCTGGGTTCAATTCCGGCTGTGGGTGACTGTGTAGAGTTTGCATATTCTCCCCTGTCTGCATGGATTTCCTCCGGGTGCTCCGGTTTCCTCCCACAGTCCAGAGAGATGGAGGTTAGGTAGAGTGGCCATGCTAAATTGCCCTTAATTCCAAAGATATATAGGTTAGGTGAATGGCCATGTTAAATTGCCCTTAGTATCCAAATATGTGCAGTTTAGGTGGATTGGCCATGATAAATTGCCCTTAGTTCCAAAGATATGGAGGTTAGGTTACGGGGTTATTGGAATAGGTGGGAGTGGGCTTGGGTAGGGTGCTCTTTCAGAGGGTTGGTGCAGACTCGATGGGAAGAATGGCCTTTTTTTGCACTGTCAGGATTCCATGGTCATCTCTTCTCTTAGTGCAACCTGAAATCACAAGCACCTCATCCCCTCATAGATGTTCCTCTTCGGTATGTGTGTCACCCTTCACTTCCCTGGCCCAGAGGCCAGTGTTTCACATTCTATTGGAGAAAAGTATGCCTCCGAGCAGTGACTTGGCCCTGCCTCTCCCTATCTCAGCAATCTACTCCAGCACCTCAACCCTCGGGGAAATCTGTGCTCCTCAGTTTCTGGCACTGTGAGCACTCCCCATCTTAAACACTTGCTGCCAAGGACCCAAAACTGTTCTTATATCTTTATATCTCTTATATCTCTCTTTTTTATCTTTTTACCTCTCTACCTCACTGTCCTCACCTCAGGTTCGTAGATCATTAAAATGCCAGGAACAAGCGCAGGAAGTAATCGAAAAGGCTAATGAAATACTAGCCTTTATTCTAGAGGATTGGAATATAAAGACACAGACATTATGCTACAACAATACAAAAGCTGATTCGACCTGACTTGGAAGGATATTTTGGCCTTGGAGGGCGTGTAATATAAATTTACAAGAATGATACCTGGTCTTCAGGGGTTAAGTTATGAGGAGAGATTATGCAAATTAGGTCCTTTTTCTAGAGAATTTAGAAGGTCAAGAGGTGATCTGATCCAAGTCTTCAAGGTATTAACAGGAAAAGACAGGGGGCTGGATTTCAGGGACTATGTCCCCAAGCCGTTGTGAAAACTGTGGTCTTTTACGCCACAAAATAGGCGTCAAAAGGCCACAGATTCACAGCCCTGCAGGGGGCTGGCAGGCAGCTGTGGTGAAGCTCGCAGCTCCAGCTGCCAATACGGCCCCCCCACTTCCGGGTCAGAGACTGGGCATGCGGTGGCCTCCAGTGGCCTTGCCATGCTCCATGGCGGACTCAAACCGCAGAAAGAGTGCCCCCAATCGCCACATGCCCCACCCGGACTGCCCACACAATAAAGGCACTGTCCAGTATGAGGCGCCCCTCTGCCCTCTGATCGGCCCGTCCCAGGCCATGGTGGCCGCGAACTGAGATCGCAGCCGCCTCGCGAGTTTCCTGAACGGCTGGGACCATGTTAGATTCATGCCATTTGGCCGGTCGGGGGCGGAGAATAGCGGGACGGTCCTCAAGCAATGGCCGCAGTTGGGGGATACGCGACACAGCGTACTCCCTGGGTACGCCGCTTTTCGGGGGCCGGAGAATCGAGGAACCGGTCCTGATTCCCTATGTGATACTGGATTCTCCGCCCCGTCGGCGGACACGATTTTGGCGTCGGGGTGCGGAGAAGCCAGCGCAGGATAAATAAACTATTGCCATTAGTTGGAGATTCTAGAACGAGGGGGCTAGGCCTTCCAGGAGAGATGTTAGGAAGTATTTCTACACACAGAGTGGTAGAGGTTGGACTCTCTCCCACAAACACCAGCTGATGCTCACTCAGTTGTTAATTTTAAATCTGAAATCGATAACTTTTTATGAAACAGGGACCGGGATTCTCCCCTACCCGGTGGGGCGGGGGGTCCTGGCGTGTTAGAGTGGCGTGAACCACTCCGGTGACGGGCCGCCCCAAAGGTGCGGACGTCTCCGCACCTTTAGGGGCCAAGCCCTCACATTGAGGGGCTAGGCCCGCGCCGGAGTGGTTCCCGCTCCGCCGGCTGGCGTGAACTGCCTTTGGCGCCCCGCCAGCCGGAGCGTCAGTGGCTGCTGATGTCATACCGGCGTATGCGCAGGGGAGGCGGAAGAAAAAGAGTGCCCCCCGGCACAAGCCCGCCCGCCGATCGGTGGGCCCCAATCGCGGGCCAGGCCACCGTGGGGGCACCCCCGGGGTCAGATCGCCCCGCGCCCCCCCCCAGGACCCCGGCGCCCACCCGCGCCGCCAATCCTGCTGGTCAGGTAGGTGGTTTAATCCACGCCGGTGGGAGAGGCTTGACAGCGGCGGGACTTAGGCCCATCGCGGGCCGGAGAACCGCCGCGGGGTGCCCGCCGACCGGCGCAGCGCGATTTCCGCCCCCGCCGAATCCTGGGTGGCGGAGAATTCGGGACACAGTGGGGGCGGGATTGACGCCGACCCCAGCCCCGGGCCCCCGGCGGGGGGTCGGAGAATCCCGCCGAAAGATACTGAGGAATAATGGCCAACGACATGTATAAGGTGTTAGGCCACAGATCAGCCACAATCTCATTGAATGGCGGAGGAGGCCTGAGGGGCTGAATGGCCCACTCCTGTTCCTGTGTTCCAATCTTTAAGGTGTTCCTTAAAAGCTACCTCTTTAAGAAAGTTGTGGTCACCTCTCTTGATATCTCTTCAACGTTGGTGGCAGATTCTTCTGAATAATACTCCTGTAAAATACCTTGGAATACTTTATTCCATTTGTGGCACTTGATGGGAAACAGCTCCAATCATTGGCTGTCTTGGAGTATACTGGGTGACCATGCCCCATGGCTCTGGCCTTCCGAAAGGGAGGGTGGTGTTCTGGACTCTTCACTCTCCCCAACCCTGGGAGATTTAGGCCAGTTTAGTAAAAGGGTAAAAGATATCTACTGATGACAGGAGCTGATTTGGAGTGGGAGCTGTCATGGTTGATGCAGGAACCGATGACATATGTAGAACTAGCAATGAGGTTCTGCTGAGCGAGTTTGAGGAGGTAGGGTCCGAATTGATAGAACGGGTGTTTACCACCCCACTGGATGTGTTTTTAGCTATATGACAGGTGGGTGGCCCTATAATACTAGCCCACCTGCCCTTAGACCTGTTGAGGCCCTTAAGTGGCCAATTCATGCACATTGAAGTACCTCACTTGGCCTCCACTACCGTAATCAACTGGTGTTACTATGCTCACAAGATCCATGGGGATGACTCAATTACTTGTGGAATACAACCTCCCCACTAATGGACGGAGGCCCATCAGCTGGGTCTCACAGATTCACCGCTTTAAGCCGGCCTAGTTTGAGGCTGGCATGCTCGGTAGTCCCAGTTGGGATCTTTGTGCTGAAATCTCCTTTTTACTTCAAATAAATCTCCATTTGAAGTCATTTTCTTGGGTCTAATGAGCTTTTATAAACTCGATAAAATGTCTGAACTTAAAAGTCCAATGATGACCATGAAACCATTGCCGATTGTCGTTAAAGCCCATCTGGTTCACTAATATCCTTCAGGGGAGGAAATCTGCCATCCTTACCTGGTCCGGCCTACATGTGACTCCAGACCCACAGCAATGTGATTGAATCTTAAATTCCCTCTGAAATGGCCAGGCGAGCCACTCAGTTGTGGTCAACCAATATGAAAACAAACATTCCTAAAAAAGGATTTAAACCGGATGGACACCCGGCATCGAACCAGGCAGTGGAAACGACGACAGCAAACGACCCTGCAAAGTCCTCCTTACTAATTTCTGGGGGCTTGTGCCAAAGTTGGGAGAGCTGTCTCACAGACAAGTTAAACAACAGCCTGCCCTGGTCATACTCACAGAATCATACCTTACAGGCGATGTCCCAGACACCGCTATCACCATTCCTGAGTATGTCCTGTCTCACTGGTAGGACAGACCCAGCAGAGGTGGCGACACAGTGGTATACAGTCGGGAGGGAGTTGCCCTGGGAGTCCTCAACATTGACTCTGGACCCCATGAAATCTCATTGCTTCAGGTTGAACATCAGCAAGGAAACCTCCTGCTGATTACCACGTACCGGCCACCATCAGCTGATGAATCAGCGCTCCTCCATGTTGAACACCATTTGGAGGAAGCACTGAGGGTGGCAAGGGCACAGAATATGCTCTGAGTGGGGGACTTCAATGTCCATCACCCAGAGTGGATCGGTAATACCACCACAGATCGAGCTGGCCGGGTCCTAAAGGACATGGATGCTAGACTGGGGCTGTAGCAGGTGGTGAGTGAACCAACAAGAGGGAAAAACATACTTGACCTCATCCTCACCAACCTGCCTGCCGCAGATGCATCTGCCCATGCCAGAATTGGTAGAAGTGATCACTGCACAGTTGTGGAGGCAAAGTCCCATCTTCACATTAAGGATACCCCCATCGTGTTGTGTGGCACTATCACCCTGCTAAACAGATCTAGAATCTCAAGACTGGGCATCCATGAGGCTGTGGGCCATCACCAGCAGCAGAATGTATTCAACCACAATCTACAACCTCGTGGCCCGGCATATCCCCCACTCTACCATTACCACCAATGCAAGGGATCAACCATAGTTCAATGAAGAGGGCAGGGTGGATACGTGGGGTTGAGTAGGGTGATCATTGCTCGGCACAACATCGAGGGCCGAAGGGCCTGTTCTGTGCTGTACTGTTCTATGTTCTATGAGAGCATGCCAGGAGCAACATCAGGCACACCGAAAAATGAGATGTCAACCTGGTGAAGCTACAACACAGGAGTACTGTGTGCCAAAAAGCATAAGCAGCCAGTAACAGACAGAGCTATGCGATTCCACAACGAACACATCAGATCTAAGCTCTGCAGTCCTGCCACATCCAGCCATGAATGGTGGTGGACAATTAAACAACTCACTGGAGGAGGAGGCTCCACAAATATCCCATCCTCAATGATGGAGGAGCCCAGCACATCATGAAAAAAACAAGGCTGAAGCATTTGCAAAAATCTTCAGTGAGGAGTGCCGAGTGGATGATCCATCTCGATCTTCTCCAGGGGTCCTCAGCATCACAGATATCAGTCTTCAGCTAATACGATTTATCCCATCAAGAAATGGTTGAAGGCGCTGGATACTGCAAAGGCTATGGCTCCTGACAATATTCCGGCAATTGTACTGAAGACTTGTGCTCCAGAACTTGCCGCACTCCTGGCCAAGCTCTTCCAGTACAGCTACAACACTGGCATCTACCCGGCAATGTGGAAAATTGCCCAGGTGTGTCCTGTGCTCAAGAAACAGGACATATCCAACCCAGCCAATTGTCGCCTAGCAGTCTACTATCAGTAAAGTGATGGAAGGGGTCATCAACAGTGCTATCAAGCGGCAGTTACTCAGCAATAACCTGCTCACGGATGCTCAGTTTGGGTTCCGCCAGGGTCACTCAGCTCCTGATCCCATTACAGCCTTGGTTCAAACATAGACAATAGAGCTGAATGCCAGGGGTGAGGTGAGAGTACCTGCCCTTGACATCAAGGCAGCATTTGACCGAGTATGGCATCAAGGAGCCCTAGCTAAACTGGAGTCAATGGGAATAAAGGGGTAACTCTCTGTTAATTGGATTCATACTTGGCACAAAGGAAGATGGTTGTGGTGGTTGGAGGTCAATCATCTCAGCTCCAGGACATCACTGCAGGAGTTCCTCAGGATAGTGACCTCGGCCCAACCACCTTCAGCTACTTCATCAATGACCTCCCTTCCATTATAAGGTCACAAGTGGGGATGTTCACTGATGACTGCACAATGTTCAGCACCATGTGCAACCCCTGGAAGGTGCTGCCTATTGGGGTTACAGTTACTGGTATTACAGTAGGATGAAATATTCATGGACAGTATGGCCAGAAAGTGGCGGTTTTGGGAGCCTCCCCTCCTTCTCCTCCTCCCCCTCCTCCTCGCCCCCCACACCTTCTCATGAACTGATCCCCATATAGCTGGCACAAAGGCTGACTCCCCGTTGTGCTGGGGTAACGCAACTTGCTACAGACGAGCATGAATCTTGACACCTACTCTACCAAGTACTGCAGAGCTCCTCCACACTATGGGATGGGATTTCTCAATTTTCCTGTGATCTGAGGGAAACTGATATGGGGACTGATGGAACCATCAATTCAGCGAACACGCGTAGTTGGATCTGAACAGAGGCTTTAATACACTTACAACAGAGCCAGCCTATTTGTCGTTGAACTCCAGATGAACTGCAGGCTGCCTCTAAGGCACTGATCTTTATACATTGGTCCCAGGGGGAGGAGTCCTGGGCGGAGCCAAGGGAGGAGCCCAGCACAAACTCTCGCGTACTCCCAGAGTGACTCCCCCTGGTGGTCGGATAGTGCAACTGCACTTACAATGGTGGATAGTGAACATATATACACGGAGTTATATTGGCAACTATATACAGCATTGATCTTACAACGGGTAGATAACGGACATATATACATGGAGTGATATTGGCGACTATATATAGTGTGAATCACATTCACCACAGGGACCATTTCCAGGTTCCGGTTCCACTCGAGGTCTGTGAACGAGGCCTGGTGCAATTTCATGGGAGGGCAAGTGGCTGATCTGTCGAACTGCCATTCAATGAGGGACAGCAAGGGTGTTCATGAGGTGGGATATATGCCACGCCTGACTCTATTTAAATGATAGGGAGTCAGTCGACAATGTGATTGTCGGCATACTGTATCATTACAGTGGGGCAGCACAGTGCCACAGTGGTTAGCACTGCTTCCTCACAGCGCCAGCGACCCGGGTTCAATTCCCTGCCTGGGTCACTGTCTGTGCGGAGTTTGCACTTTCTCCCTGTGTCTGCGTGGGATTCCTCCGGATGCTCCGGTTTCCTCCCACAGTCCAAAGATGTGCAGGTTAGGTGCAATGACCATGATAAATTGCCCCTAAGTGAGCAAAGGTTAGGTGGAGTTATTGGGTTACAGGGGAGTGGGCCTAGGTAGGGTGCTCTTCGGAGGGTCAGTGCAGATTTGATGGGTCGAATGGCCTGCTTCTGCACTCTAGGTACTCTGTGACTCTAATAGAGGAGAAGAGCAATGCGGCAGGCAATCAAAGAGTGGCCCACGGTTCAGCATTGCCTTCCTGCAAGTTCTCATAGAGTTGGTGAAAAGCCCACAGGGCAGACAGATAAAACAGGCAGGGCCCTCAACAGATACAGTATGGTGGGCAGGACTTGTCTCCGGAGCAGGAAGACCTTTAAGTACTTTCTGAGCACTGGCAAAGTAACAAAGGTGGCAAGCATGAAGTAATGTCACGATCTGTAAAGCTAGCCCCACCCCTCAGGTCGAGAACTCAGCATTTTAGCTTTAGCAGGATATAGAGTTAAACCCATGGACCGTAAATAGAATCATGGAATCATAGAATTTACAGTGCAGAAGGAGGCCATTTGGCCCATCGAGCCTGCACCGGCCCTTGGAAAGAGCACCCCACCTAAGCCCACACCTCCCCCCTATCCTCATAACCCAGTAACCCCGCCCAAACTTTTTGGACACTAAGGGCAATTTATCATGGCCAATCCACCTAACCTGCACATCTTTGGACTGTGAGGGGAAACCGGAGCACCCGGAGAAAATCCACGCAACACGGGGAGAACGTGCAGACAGTGACCTAAGCCGGGGCCCTGGAGCTGTGAAGGAACTGTGCTAACCACTGTGCTACCGTGCCCCCCACCAAATCACCAGATTAGTCCATGTGCATGAGTCCCATGTTATTACGATAGGAGAAATCATAGTCTTAACGCTCTTGATCTGTGGGTTGGCTCAGTGGCACAGTGGTTAGCATTGTTGCCGCACGGCGCAGAGGACCCAGGTTCAATCCCAGCCCCGGGTCACTGCATGCGTGGAGTTTGCACATTCTCCACGTGTCTGCATGGGTCTCACCCCACAATCCCAAGTTGTGCAGGGTAGGTAGTTAGTCACGCTAAATAGGCCACCAATGGAAAAATCTTTTCAAAAACACTCTTGATCTGCACTGTTCAGGAGAAATGAGCCACATGACACCCATACAAGTAGTTGTTCTGGGGGCAGAGGAGCCTGCCTGATAGTGTTGACCCTCATGGAGGAGCACAAGGTTCTTGACCCTGATGGAGCAGCCCCAGGATACACAGTGACTGTGGGTGAGATGGGAGTCTGGCCAAGAGCGGGCGGAAGATTCTTTTCCTTTCCATGCAAGTCCCTTGAAGCAGCTTCCTCATTTCTGTCTTCACTGTGCACTAAACTTTACTCTCCCATTGACACATCCTGATCTGTCAAAGGGTCATCTGGACTTGAAAGGGAATAGGGAAATCCCTGGGAATTATAGACCCATCAGTCTTACGTCTGTGGTGAGCAAAATATGGGAAAGGATTCGGAGAGATAGGATTTATGATTATTTAGAAAAACATAGTTTGATTAAAGATATTCAGCATGGCTTTGTGAGGGGCAGGTCATGCCTCACAAGCCTCATTGAATTCTTTGAGGATGTGACGAGACACATTGATGAAGGCCGGTCAGTGGATGTGGTGTATATGGATTTCAGTAAGGCATTTGATAAGGTTCCCCATGGTACGCTCATTCAGAAAGTTAGGGGGCATGGGATATGGGGACATTTGGCTGTCTGGTTACAGAATTGGCTGGCCGAAAGAAGACAGTGAGTGGTAGTGGATGGAAAGTATTCCGTCTGGAGGTCGGTGACCAGTGGTGTCCTGCAAGGATCTGTTCTGGGACCTCTGCTCTTTGGGGTTTTTGTAAATGTCTTGGATGAGGAAGTGGAAGAGTTAGTAAGTTTGCCGATGACACGAAGATTGGGGGAGTTGTCGATAGTGTTGAGGTTTGTTGCAGGTTGCAGCAGGACATTGACAGGATGCAGAGCTGGGCTGAGAAGTGGCAGATGGAGTTCAACCGAGATAAATAGGGCAGCACGGTAGCATTGCGGATAGCACAATCGCTTCACAGCTCCAGGGTCCCAGGTTCGATTCCGGCTTTGGTCACTCTCTGTGCGGAGTCTACACATCCTCCCCGTGTGTGCGTGGGTTTCCTCCGGGTGCTCCGGTTTCCTCCCACAGTCCAAAGATGTGCAGGTTAGGTGGATTGGCCATGGTAAATTCCCCTTAGTGTCCAAAATTGCCCTTAATGTTGGGTGGGGTTACTGGGTTATGGGGATAGGGTGGAGGTGTTAACCTTGGGTAGGGTGCTCTTTCCGGGAGCCGGTGCAGACTCGATGGGCCGAATGGCCTCCTTCTGCACTGTAAATTCTATGTAAATATAAAGTGATTCATTTTGGAAGGTCAAATTTGAATGCTGAATACAGGGTTAAAGGCAGGATTCTTGGAAGTGTGGAGGAACAGAGGGATCTTGGGGTCCACATACATAGATCCCTCAAAGTTGCCATCGAGGTTGATAGGGTTGTTAAGAAGGCGTACGATGTGTTGGCTTTCATTAACAGGGAAATTGAGTTTAAAAGCCGCGAGGTTTTGCTGCAGCTTTATAAAACCATGGTTGGACCGCACTTGGAATATTGTGTCCCGTTCTGGTCGCCTCATTATAGAAAGGATGTGGATGCTTTGGAGAGGGTACAGAGGAGATTTACCAGGATGCAGCCTGGACTGGAGGGCATGTCTTATGAAGAAAGGTTGAGGGAGCTAGGATTTTTCTCACTGGAGCGAAGAAGGTGACTTGATAGAGGTGTGCAAAGTGATGAGAGGCATGGAGAGACTGGATAGCCAGAGACTTTTCCTCAGGGTGGAAATGGCTGTCATGAGGGGACATAATTTTAAGGTGATTGGAGGAAGGTATAGGGGAGATGTCAGAGGTAGGTTCTTTACACAGAGAGTGGTGGGTGTGTGGAATGCACTGCCGGCAGAGGTGGTGGAGTCAGAGTCATTAGGGACATTTAAGCGACTCTTAGACCGGCACATGGACAGCAGTAAATTGAAGGGGGGTAGGTTAGATTAATCTTAGATTAGGATAAATGGTCGGTACAACATCGTGGGCTGAAGGGCCTGTACTGCGCTGTACTGTTCTGTGTTTTATGTACTGTGAAACGTTAGCTCTTTTCTCTCCCTACTAGACCTTAGATCTTCCAGACCTGCTAAGATTTTCCAGCATTTTCTCTTTGGTTTCAGATTCCAGCATCCTCAGTAATTTGTTTTTATCCAGTTGCAGGGATTGGCCATAGATATATGGAAGGCAGCTTTTTACTCTCCCATTCCTGGTAAGTACAGTTGGGTCATGAAAGGGCTGAGACAGATGGGGTAGAAGTAGACGCCGTCCAGCCAGAAGAACTCCATTTCAGATGCCGGTCCCACAGTCCCTCTGACAGAGAGACACAAGATGTTAGAGATCACCTGACCAATGCTACCCTGGCACAAGTACAACAGGTGCCCTCCCACTTGCTATGACCATGGGAACAGGCACCATGGGTGCCAGATGCACCTCGTGTCGAGAAGTCTACATCTGCATGTAGTCAGCCAGAGGTCTACAACCAGATAGAAGCTCTCGTAAGGCACCAGTAAGATTGTGTTAATATGACTTTGGGATTGACTAGGGATACAACTCATCACACGTTTTTTGATTGCATGTCTGTCACTGGATTTTTCAGACCTTTACATGTGCCATATCTTTACAACTGGGACATAATAATAATAATCTTTATTATTGTCACAAGTAGGCCTATATTAACTGCAATGAGGTTACTGTTAAAAGCCCCGAGTTCCGGCGCCTGATCGGGTACACAGAGGGAAAATTCAGAATGTCCAATTCACCTAACAGAACGGCTTTCGGGACTTGTGGGAGGAAACCGGAGCACCCGGAGGAAATCCAAGCAGACACCGGGAGAACGTGCAGGTTCTGCACAGACAGTGACCCAATCGGGAATCGAACCTGGGATCCAGGCACTGTAAAGCAACAGTGCTAACCATTGTAACAATAGTATAAGTTCTGCCTGTGTGAGGAGACCATGATTGTACCAGGCCATTGTGTGGCTGCTGTAAATGCACTATTTGATGACCAACGCACACCAGAAGATATCTGAAATACGTTGCACTATCAACAGCAGAAGTCCACATGGGCATAGTCTATGCTAGCATCTGTCAGCTGAGGGAAGGTGTCCCTAGATCAGGACATCCCAGACATTCCTGCCATCCTGGTTGATATGTAGTAAGGGGCACTAAAGCTTTGCCTTGCCAATGGCCCATGAATGAACAAAGAATGAAAAAATTTGCTGATCTATTTAATTGGCGCTTCTGGGGGTGTTCTTTATGCTGCTGCACATGTATGCAGCTGGCCCTGTTTGACAGAGTGCCTTACTGGATCATCTAGAGTTCTAAAATGGCAGCACTGCTATCAAACCTGCCTATCTGTCCATTCTGAATACTTCCAGTGGCACTCCTTGTGTGCCCATTTAATGCCCTCATCAAAATAGCCCAACAAATATCTGCCTTGAACCCAAAACAACACTCATTGTGTCAACAAAAAGGGTATCAGTGAAAAAGGTCAAATAAGGGAAAACCTGCTAAATGTTAACATGAAAGTCACTTTATCTGAATGCGGGAAGCATTTCTAACATAGATGAATTCATGACACAAATAGGGAGAAATTGAATTGATCCAATAGTTGTTACAGAGACATGTTGCATCACTAGGTTAATCCCAGAGCTGAAGGGGTTGGATTATGAGGAGAGGTTGAGTAGACTGGGACTGTACTCGTTGGAATTTAGAAGGATGAGGGGGGATCTTATAGAAACATTTAAAATTATGAAGGGAATAAATAGGATAGATGCAGGCAGGTTGTTTCCACTGGCGGGTGACAGCAGAACTAGGGGACATAGCCTCAAAATAAGGGGAAGTAGATTGAGGACTGAGTTTAGGAGGAACTTCTTCACCCAAAGGGTTGTGAATCTATGGAATTCCTTGCCCAGTGAAGCAGTTGAGGCTCCTTCATTACATGTTTTTAAGGTAAAGATGGATAGTTTTTTGAAGAATAAAGGGATTAAGGGTTATGGTGTTCGGGCCGGAAAGTGGAGCTGAGTCCACAAAAGATCAGCCATGATCTCATTGAATGACGGAGCAGGCTCGAGGGGCCAGATGGCCTACTCCTGCTCCTAGTTCTTATGTTCTTATGTTCTCATGACCAAGGCTGGGATTGAAATATTCCAGGCCACTTGGCATTTTGAAAAATCAGACCGAATGGAAAAGGAGGAGGGTTAGCCGTGATGCTGAAAGACGATATCAAGACGGCAGTGAGGGAGATATGTGGCTCATGAATTAGAGTCAGTATGGGTGAACATTCGGAATAACAAGGGTCAGAAATTGGTGAGAGTAGTTTATGGGTCGCTTAACAGTAGCTATGTACCGGTGGACAGAACAGTAATTTTAAAAGTACAGGGACTCGTAACAAAGGTGGTGCAATAATCATGAAAGCAAAGTGTGATGAATGTTGACATTGTTATATATTATATTTATATTTTATATTTTTGGCAGTAATGTTAATAAAAGACTGGGTTATGTTATATGATTCAATATTATTATTAAAGATCCTAGATAAAGGTATCCAGACTGTGTGTGTCTGCTAAAGCTGTAATTAAGGAGTCGTAAAAGGTGAGCTCATGATTGATTCCAAACCTATTTGAAGAAAGATATAGTGGAATTGGGGGCAGTTCAGAGGAGGTTCACTGGTTAATTCAAGAGATGAGGGGTTTGTCGTATGAAGAGAGATTGAACAGTTTAGGCCTATACTCTCTAGATTTAGAAGAATGAAGGGAGATCAAATTAAGGTATACAAGATGATAAAAGGTATTAATAAAGTAGGCGTGCAATGGATGCCTCCTCTTGTGGGCATTATAAAATGAGAGGTCATAGCCTTAGGATAAGAGGAAACAAATTTAAAACGAGTTGAGGAGAAACTACTTCTCCCAAAGGGTTGTGATTCTGTGGATTCTGGAACAGTAAGTAAATTTAAGGAGGAGTTAGACAGATTTTGTAATTGGTAATGGGTTGTAGGGTTACGGAGAATGGGCAGGATGGTGGAGTTAAGGCCAGGATGAGATCAGCTATGATCGAATGGTGGAGCAGACTCAATGAGCCAAATGGCCTAATTCTGCTCCTATCTTATGAACATATGAGCTTGGTTGCAGGTAAAGGGCTAATGGTATATTGTTATGATTGCTGATGATTCCCTGGAGTGTAGATAATTTATTTAGCTTTAGCTAAGCAAACCATGCAACGTCTTCGTGGTTCTAGCTGATGTAATTAATGGGAAGAGCCAGGTATGTCTGTAGTTCTGCAGTTTTGCCATGTGATTTGAGTCTGACAAGACAAGGATTTTAGCTGTTTGTTAACTTTGTTTCTAAGTAACATTTGAACTGTATTGGGTTGCTTAATTTGGAATTGGTAGCAGCCACAGATATAAATTTTATGTTTTTCATTTTGTTTAAGAACTTTTTAACTGGTATTTTGTGATATGTAGTTATTTCTGTGTTTAAATTAAAGTTTGTCTGAAGGTAAAAGATACCTATTGGTCAGAGTCATTACTCCTGGTGTAGAAAATCCTTTTCTCGCGGTTTAACAAAAATAAAATTGTTTGCAGTTCTTGTCTGGTATCCTAATAAATGTCGGGGTCTGGTCTGGTATCCTAACAGAAGAAAGGCTAGCCCCAGGCCACCAAGCATCCCAAAGCAGTTTACAGCCTATGAAGTACTTTCTGAAGTTAAATCAATGATGTAATGCAGAGAATGCAGGAGCCAAATTACGGACAGGAATATCTCTTAAACAAAAATATGAAAATGGCTAGCTGATCTTTTTTTTGTAATGATGACTGAGGGATGAATATTGACCAGGACACCAGGAGAAATTTCTTTGCTCCTCTTTAAATGGATACCATGGGATCATTTGTAGCCATCTGAGAGGACAGACATGTCTTGGTTTAATGTCTGAACTGAAAGGTGATGGGCGGGGTCCTGGAGTCCCCCAGGCACGTGTTACTCAGCTGCATGTTGTCCACTGGCAGCGGGATTATCTACTCCCGCCGCTTGTCAATAAGATTTCCCATTGAAGCCACTCCACGATGCCAGGAAACCCATGGGCAGGGGTGCACTCTGGCAGGAATAGGACACGGGATTCTCCGAGCCTCCACACCGAAATCGCGCTCGGCGCGGGGGCGGAGAATGGGCGTCAGACCCGAGATTGGGTCCGACTCCGCTCCCGCAATCCTCCAATCCCCAGAGAATCGGCGCCAATCGGGGGCGTGCGATCGACGCGGCCCCGGCCGGGGGCCATTTAAAAAGCCCCCCGCGGTGATTCTCCAAGTGCAGCTGGCTGAGTTCCCGCCGGCATGGTTCTCTCATGGTTCCATCCGGCAGGCACTCGGTGTGGCAGCTGCGGACTCAGTCTATGGTTGCCCTGGAAGGGGGAGGGTCATTCACCAAGGGGGGGGGCCTCCAGAACAGCCAGGCTATTGATCAGGGGTCTCCGATCCGTGGACCCCCGCGATCTGAGAGGGGGGGGGCCTATCTTCTTGGTGCCGGTCCGTGGTGTGGGTTGGCCATGTCGCACGGGGCGGCTGACATGCGACAGGAAGTACAGGGCCCCGTATCAGCAGCCGGAGCTGCAAGGAGCACTCCGGGGCCCTGCTAGCCCTCTGCAAGTCGCAGAATCACCCTGGACTTACTCCAGGTAGATCCAAAATGATTCGCGCGCATTTTGTCATGGGCGTGGGGACATGGCCCCATTATTGGAGGATCCCGCCCAGGGAAGCTCAAAGGCTGGAGAATTCTGACCGACACCATCCTTCACAAAGTGCCAACAGAGTTGCACTGGAATGCCAGCCTAGGTTGTGTTCAAGACCCTGAAATGGGATCTGAATCCACAACCTTCTGATTCAGAAGCACAAATTCTCCGAATTGAAATCTTAAACAACAGATTGGGAAATTAGTGTCAGTGTCTATGATTGTGGGAAACTTTAATCTTCATATAAACTGGACAAATCAAATTAATAAAGGTAAATGGAGGACATGCTCATGGAATGCATTCAAGGCAATTTACAACAAATATATTAATGGAACCAACCTGGAAAGCAATCTTAGATCCTGTTATGTGTAATGAGATACTGGTAATTAGTAATCTTATAGTAAGGCATTCCCTGGAAAGAGTGATCATAACATGAAAGAATATCACACTGAGTTTGAGAGTGACAAGACTTAAACACAAAATGTTGAACTTGAATAAGGCCAAATACATCGATGTGGGGGACACATTGGCTAATGTATATTGGGGAAATTCGATTTGAAGGCACAACAATAGATGTGCTGTGGTAAACATCGAAAATAGGAGCAGGATCTAGACATTCAGCTCCTTGCGCCGCTTCTACCATTCAAAATGATCATGGCTGACCCTCTCGCTCAATGCCATACTCTCACTCTCTCGCTATATTCCTTTGGAGTCAAAAAGATAAGTGATTCCTCCCTGGCTAACTAAGGAGGTTGAAGATGGTGTTAAATTAAAAGTAGCGATTTATAATGCACCCAAGAGGAGTCACAAACTTGAGAATTTGGGGGAGTTTTAGAAATTAGCAAAGGGGGATGAAGATTTCGCCTCACACGCGAAAGGTCCCCGGTTCGACCCCGGGCGGAAACACTAATTGGGCAGCAGGGTAGCATGGTGGTTAGCATAAATGCTTCACAGCTCCAGGGTCCCATGTTCGATTCCCGGCTGGGTCACTGTCTGTGTGGAGTCTGCACGTCCTCCCCCTGTGTGCGTGGGTTTCCTCCGGGTGCTCCGGTTTCCTCCCACAGTCCAAAGATGTGCGGGTTAGGTGGATTGGCCATGCTAAATTGCCCGTAGTGTCCTAATAAAAGTAAGGTTAAGGGGGGGGTTGTTGGGTTACGGGTATAGGATGGATACGTGAGTTTGAGTAGGGTGATCATGGCTCGGCACAACATTGAGGGCCGAAGGGCCTGTTCTGTGCTGTACTGTTCTATGTTCTATGTTCTATGAAATTTATTAAGAGTGAGGGACTGGGGGCGGGAATTTCTCAGCCCGCGCCGGGTCGGACAATCCCCGGGGTGTCGCCCGAATACCGCCACGACGCTCCAACGCCGGAACGCAATTCTCCAATGCGGAAAAATATGGGGGTACGCGCATGGTGCCCCGCCGCACGGAGAATTGTGGCAAGCAGTCGTAGTAGCAATTCTCCAGTGAGCCAGCGATCCTCCGGGCCGGATGAGCCGGAGTCTTGACTGCGTGACCGGATGTCACGCCGGCACCATTCTGATATGTTCTAAAAAACGTCAACCTGTCGTGCTGGCTGACGCTGCGGGAGCAGGTTGTTAATGGCGTTGGAGGTGAGTTGGGGGTGAGGACCCCAGGAGGGGGAGCGGCACAGCCGTGGTTGCGGTCAGTGCGGGGGAGGCCCCCTGAGGGTTGTGGGGGGGGGGGGTAGTGGGGGGGGGGGGGGGTTTCCACACGTACGCTGCCGGGGGGATGGTTGGCGAAGGAGCGGTGGGGGAGACAAAGGCTACGGGCGGCCACGGCCTGCCATGGCAGCGCGGATTCAGCGGCCGAGCCACGACGGCGGACACGTGGATGTTCACCCAACATGTTCCTTGTCACGGCTCAGGTGTCCCGGCCGTCCTCACATGTGCCAGAATCCCCCACACCCCACCACCAAACTGCGGCACCCACTAGCGGGTAGGTCTAGGGCGGCACACACGGCAGCCCCCGGTGACGGCAGTGCAATTCTCCAATGACGGAGGTCCTCGCAGGGGTGACGGCCGACAGGTCTCAGGGCACCGGGGGGGGGGAGGGGGTGGGGCACGTGCTTGCAACCGGGCCTGCCATGCTGCCCATGGCACCTGGTCATGGAGGGGGGTATACCAATGATGAAACCTTGTGTACATCTACCCCCTGCAGATCATACAATGTTCAGCCATCTCCCAGCGTTGTTGGCCACCGTGGCGGGGGCTGCTGCCCTGCATGAGGCCCAGTGGGAGCTGGAGCAGAGGCGTGACGGGGACGTGGTAGAGCCTGCTGTAGAGGAGCGGGCCGCAGTCGGGCAGGTAGAAGACGCCCAGGCCGCAGGGCCACACGCCCGAGAGGCGCAGGAGGAGCACCACGATGTGGGGGAGCCACAGCGCGAGGATACCGAGGAGGAGGAGGAGGAGAGTGTGCCACGGCAACAGAGATGTCCGATGAGGCCTCGTGTTTACCGGCGCCGCATGTCCTTTGAGGACTTCCCAGACAGGGCATGCAGGAGGAGACTCCGGATGAGCCGGGAGACCGTCGGCCACATCTACCACCTTATGGAACACCTGGCACCGCGTGGGACCGGGGTGGACATGCCCTCCCGGTGGGTATCAAGGTGACGGTGGCCCTCAACTTCTTCGCGACAGGGTCATTTCCAGTCGCCAAGTGGGGATCTGTCTGGCATCTCCCAGCCATTGGTGCACAGGTGCATCCAGGCCGTCACCAACGCCCTGTACGACATCGCGGACAGGTATGTAGAGTTCCCTGTGGACCACGCCCACCAGGATGCCCGCACAGCGGGGTTTGCTGCTGTTGCTCGGATACCCATGGTCCAGGGGGCGATCAATGGAGTGCACATCGCCATGCGGCCCACATCGGATGTAAGGGCCATGTGCATGAACAGGAAGGGTACGTACTCAATGAACGTGCAGGTGGTCCGTGACCACAGGATGACGATCCTGCACGTCTACGCCAGCTACCCTGGCAGCGTGCATGACTCTTTTATATTGGCCCAATCATTCATCCCTGGCATGTTTGAGGGACACCCCCTCGGCTGCGGGGCTG
The DNA here is from genome assembly GCF_902713615.1 of Scyliorhinus canicula. NCBI lineage: Eukaryota > Metazoa > Chordata > Chondrichthyes > Carcharhiniformes > Scyliorhinidae > Scyliorhinus > Scyliorhinus canicula. The sequence continues at coordinate 97,901,716 of NC_052154.1, forward strand.
GTTGCTGGGTGACAGGGGTTATTCTTTGCGGTCGTGGCTGATAACGCCTATACGGAGGCTGCAGACCGCAGCACCGCTACAATGATGTTTTGGGCTGCTCAAGATGAGCTTCAGGTGCCTGGACCGCTCACTGGGGCCCTCCAGTACCCATCGGTGAGGGTCGACCGCATTGTTCTGGTCTGCTGCATCCTGCACAACATAGCCCAGCAGAGCGGTGATGTACTGGAGGAGGAGGAGGATCAGGACAAAGGGACACTCCTCTCCAGATGAGGAGGATGGCGAGGGGGGGGGGGGGGGGGGGGGGGGGGCCGAAGCATGGGACATGGGGGATGGACGGCAACAGGAGGCTGCCTGATGCCGCCGGCTGGGCAAGCAAGCACGGGAGGCGCTGTTTCAGCGCCGCATGTTTCAGCGACCACGGTGGGTGGCAGGATAGATGGGCATGGGCACAGACAGCAGAGTTCGGCACCTCCCCCACCACCGACCACCCTCACCTCCCCCACCACCACATCACCCGCATGCATACCAGCCCTCAATGACACATTCACCTGCGGCACAGTGGGATGGGGATCACACGGTTGACGGTGTAAGCGGGTCTGGTATAAGACATGGAGGGTGATGGCAGCCCGCTCTGCGATGGGCTCCGAGCTGCCATCGTTCAACAGTGTCTGACTCATGGCCACATCAAGACCCTCCACCTGGCTGGACCCTACACGCGGCCCAGACACTGCATCTCATGGCCCTGTCGTATGGCTGGGGGGGGGGGGGGGGGGGGGGGGGGGGGGGGTGGGGGGGGGGGGGGGGGGGGGGGGGGTGGGGGGGGGGGGGGGGGGGGGGGGGGGGGGGGG